>NW_022196896.1:116445104-116460807 GCF_008632895.1 Mastomys coucha
TTTTTGTTCTTCGAGGCAGTGTTTCTCTGTATAGCCCTGGCTGTCCAAGAACTCACTCTGTAGACCAGGCTGGCCCGGAACTCAGAAATCTGCCTGCCTCTGCCAAGTGCTGGGATTAAAGGCGTGTGCCACCACTGAATCTACATCTTTCCTGTGACCACGAATTCTTTCAACATTTTTGATCCTATACGATCCTGCCTGAGCAAAGCCCCTGCTTGTCACCTTCTAGCGCTGCAGGGCGCTGGCTCCTCCTCGTGGGACCTCACAGAGCAATGCCCAGATGCTTGCAGCCATCACAGGTTACTATAGAGAAGTGTTGGACAGAGGGCGTGGCCGCCTCTAACAGTGAGACCTCTGTGGAGAAGACAGGGAGCCCCTCAGATACATGCCAAACCCCTCAGGGGTTTGCTCCTTTCCTTCTCTAGAAGCAGCACTTGGGAAGCAGAGGCAAGAATTTCCAGAGTGCAAGGCGAGAAAGCTCCATGGTGAGTTAGAGAGGCTATCCTGAGCTACATGAGTCCCTGTCTCCTAAAGAGGGAGCAAGGAGCAAACTCCAGACGAATAATTGTCCAGATATTTAGAAGCGGGCTTTAAAATATATTCCTAAAATACACGAAAATAACCATGAAGCAGAAAGCTCCGAATCTGTCGTACCAGAGGCTACCATGGAACATAAAGGGCATTCTATGAACTGCGTGGGAGCCAGATGAGGAGATGCTGTGCCCATTTATCCAGCTAATTATAACTGCTAGGCAGAGTCTGGCTGGGCTTTAACAGTCAGAGAGCCTGCTACAAAACGCTTCCCAAGCAAGTATGCAAGCAGCCACTCCTTCCTTCCCAACCCACGACACAGGCCACAGTTGGCTCTAGCCCGAGGCACGGCTCACATTTATCCCATTTCTTCCTTTCTTGGCAAGGGACTTGAGTTCCACCAGCCTCTGAAAACCATGTGTGCCGCCACAGCATCATGAAAGCAAGCGGCCAAGGCATCTCACAGCCGAAGGAAAAGTTACGTGTTCTTTGCTGGCTTTCAAGGGTAAGAGAAAAACTCATCTTAAGTAGATAGATCTTGTATCAGTTTGTCTACCTCTTTATTGTCTCTACCAGTAACCTCCCCCAGAGTTACTACTTAGGAGTGAAACAAGGTAAATTGTGTGAACTGTCAGGCATCCCTGGACTCCTATGTTCTATCTGCATCCACTGTGTCTGACTGAACAGATCTCTGACATTCCACATCCCCTGTAAGGCCATAGGTGGGCTCAAGCTGAGCTGATTCTAGATCTCAGTGCTGGCTGCTGACTCAACTAGAGAAGATTCCAGAAGTGAAAAGCCAGTTTCCTGGAATAGTTCCCCCTGAGACCTGAGTCATCTCCAGCTGCTGGTCAATTCTGAAATTAAAGTGACCCATGAGCTCTTAATTCCAGTGGATGATTCCCAAAGCACTGGGACTGTGGAAATCGGAGGTACAGAGCACATGGGGGTATTCTACAGAGATGGCTCCCAGTGAGGCTTTCCCTGGCTGTCTGAAGCCCTCTCTCTCTCTCTCTCTCTCTCTCTCTCTCTCTCTCTCTCTCTCTCTCTCTCTCTCTCTCTCTCTCTCTCTCAGTATTTCCTGATTGATAAAGCCAGGGAGGAGAGAGGATGGTGCTCCAGACCCTGCAAGGTGAATGCCATGCCTCTGGATGGTGGCTTGGCAAGACGCTCTCTATTTGTCTCATTGCTCTCTTTTTTTCAAAAGTCCAAATTTTTTTTCTCTCATATGCCATCCTTCCTGGCCTGAAACTCATACTGTAGCCAAGACTAGCCATGAATTTCTGATCTCCCTACCTCCATCTTCAAAATGTTGGGATTCTAGACAATGTGTCACCACTTCTAGATTCCGTGGCAAAGGGAACCACTCCCCCACTGAGTTATAGATCCAGGATCCTCCAGAGTTTTTCAAACAACGGTGACTCCTCTGCCACACCTACTCCAAAGAAAACCAGGAAAACCTAAGATATCTTCCTTCCCATGGTACTTCTTAAGGCTTGTCCACTGCCACCCTGCTCCCATGCCTGGGTCCTGGGTGCATGCCTAGTGGAATCCATCAGGCAGATGTGGAACATTGGGTAGAACTGGCTTTATTACTGCCCCTAACATTGTAGCCACACACCAGCACGTCACCTGAGTAACACATCCTATGTCCCCAGAGGGTATGAAGAAAGCGCTCACCAAGACAATATTCTCTTCAATACCTCAACAGCCAAACAGAATTGTCATGAATTTTGCCAACCTGATCTTGAAGCTTAGCACCATGGAGCAAAGGAGCCTGACTGATAGGTAAGCCTGAGAACATGTTCTGGGACCGCTAACAGAAGGTAGCAGTGTTCTGAGATGGAATTTAGTGCCTAGGGTCCTCTCTCATAAATGATGAAAAGCCAGAGAGTCAACAATGTACTTTAATCAACAATTATTTAAAATGAGATGTTTATGTGAAAGTCTTTCAAACATGTTTCTCTGCTTGTGAGAGCAGCAAAGGGCAGGTTACCCACCCTTTAAGAGCTACCAGATCAGGGAACTTTAATACCTTCTCCGGTGTTCACATAAGAGATTACGCAGAGAGCGTGCTTAGTCCGTATGCTCACCGTGGGAGCGCTTGTAACTTAGGCTCAGGCAATACTTTCCCTTTAAAAGTTCCCAGTTGCCCGATGCTCTTGACCTAGAATTATTTAAGAGCAGAGAACGTTTTGTTTGAAAGCCTAATTTCATTGCTGTATGCTCATACACAAGCAAGGAAGAAAAATGGCATTTCAAATGTATGCCCATCACAGAGACTGGACTGAAGCAGCCAATCCTAACTGCCACCCACTAGCTGGGGTGTAAATTAGTTGACTCCCCATGAGCCCAGAAACCCCACCCTGGAAACCGCCAGGGACTTGGACTTATCAGGCACACCAAGGGATACACTGCCCTCTAGAGACAAGAGACCAGAATGCAGTCCCAGAAGCAGCTATACGCCCACTCAAATTTCCTTTCCCAACACAGACAGACCTAGGGGATTGGGATGCATTAAGAGTTTCAATTTTGAAAGCTAACTTAATTCATTCCTAAATTGAGTCTCTTAAAAAAAAACGGTACCTGGCGGGCGCTCCCCAACAAAATACTCACGGCCATGAACAAGATGGCAGTGGTTTTTATGGACAATTATCACTTGGGCTTTGGACCGTGAGCAGCACAAAGAAGCTTTATGAAATTATAAGCGGGAGAATAAAGAGAAATGTCCTCATCTACTTTAACAGTGTGTGTTAGAACCTGAAGCAGGCCCAGAGAGGTGGCTCAGCAGCTCAGAGCACTCACTACTCTCGCACAGAACCCGAGTTTAGTTCCTGGCTCCTGTGTGAGGTTGCTCATAACCACCCTCAACTCCAGCTCCAGAGGGATCCAATGCCTCTGGCCACTGCAGACACCTACACTCGTGTTCACACCCACACATGTGCGTGTACATGATTAGAAATAATTTAAAAAAATAATTCTTAGGACTGGAAGCATTTCCTGGGTTTGGCTGAGCTAACAACAGGATTTTTAAATGTCACTTCCCAAGTCAACTATTTATGGGTGCTTCTGCTGCCTGTCTGCCACAGCCAGGACACCAAGTGCAGTTCCCGCCTGTGGGCCAGTCAGTGAAGAAAGGCTTCCTCGGTACACAGTGTCTCATTCAGCCCTGGACATCACCTGCCACCCTTCCCCAGAAGACACCCAATTCTCGGCCTCTTCCATAAAGAAGTGTCAGCAGTTTCATTTTTCTCTTGCTAACATTGTTCGCATGCCTGCAAGAGCATCTCACACTGCACAATTGGCAACTCACTAATGAATTTTCAATCCTAAATGTGGAATTTCTCATAAGAGCAGGTGGTGTCACTGCACAGACAGCAGCTCTATTTTGGCCACTCTTTCTCCAAGTCACCAAACGTCTGGAAAGAGCGGGAAAGCAAACCGAGCCCTGGATGGTAAATGTCTCCACCCATTCCAAAGGAGGGACTTGGTCTCAGGAGCAGACCTTGCCTTGAGCACTGGGGTCTGTAGGTTTCACTCCAAAACTAAGGTCAAAGTTCACAGCTTCAGAAGCCAGGTGAATAGAGGAATTTTCCCTACTCTATGGTCATTGGTGCATTGTATATTGTACTGTCTGATGTCACAAAATGCAATTATCGTAGGATAAAGCAAAACCCAGAGACACAGATGATACTTGCTCTGAACCATGCTTGGCTTGTCTCAGATACATCATTAGACTCTCAGGCTTCACACTCTCCACCAGAATGGGGTGTGGTACACACCTCCAATGTAAGAGACACACTTAGGCCAAAGGATGCCTCAGTCGCCCTCAAGGAAGGCACTGTGGCCACACCCTCTAGTTCCCAGTCTGGAAAAATCCAGGAGAGCCATTCTCTGTCACCCATCCTGACCATCTTCCCCCACCCAGTGTCAGCTGAATGCCTGTCCTCTTTTGAGAGGTGGGGGTAGGGGAGAATATTACCTTTGTGGCAATGCAAAGTTGTTGCCTGATCAAAGATGTCCAGACATTGGACCACTGTTCCCAATGGTAAATCTCTCTCAGAGACGTTCTACACCCCCATTCTTTCACCCTCAGCAGAAACCCAGAGCAGAATCAAGCAAAGTTCAGGCTATTACTGTGAGCCGTTCATGCCCTCCAGCTGGCCCACACAGGAATCCCAGTCATAGCACCATGCCCTCCTCCCTAAAGTGGACCTCCCTTCTTTCTCCATGAATTGTGCATCCTCGTGAAGACTGTGCTAACTGCCCTATGGCTTTGAATAGATTGTAACAGATGGACAATCTCCTCAGAGGTGATCAATCTGTCAACCTCTTCCACATGGAGATCTAAAGGATCCCCTACTGTTAGCTCATCAGCCCCACAGCTCCAGCAATGGGAAAGGATGCTGCTGGAAGGATGCCCACTCAGGTGGGCCTGGCCAGTAGTCCAGCATCTCAAAGCTTCTCCCTCTTCACCCATAAGCCAGGGATGACAGCACGGGAAGCTTCTGGCCCAGAGTCACCCAGTAGTGACAGCTACTGCAACCCGCTGGTTTCATATTGTTTTGTTAGGAGCAATTTGGCTTTTATTTTAAAGGCTTTTCCACATTTCGGCTTCCTCTAGGAAGTTGAGAACTATTCCCAGGTCCCATGAGCACTCTTGAAGCTCTGAGACTCTGGGGCTCTCATCTGGAATCAGCTCTGGGTAGGGAGAGAAATGGCTTCCTCTAGGATGTAGTGTGCCCACTGGTGCTCATTACAGCTTGTTCTTGAGGTCCACACCAGTCCCTAAGTTTGCCTGGGCTTTCGTGAAATTCATTTTTCTTAGCCTTTCTCCAGTACTCCAATGAACCCTTCCCGTTGGCCCCACCCTTGCATTGATCCCATGGTAGCTTGAAATAGGTCCCCAAATGGGCTGGCAACCATCCAGGGACTCTCTTCCATCCTCAGTGAGAGAGGGCCCGAACCCCACCCAGCATCCTCATGGCCAGGGAATAGCCCTTGGGCCTCCCAACTTGGCACAGGCCTCCCATCTGGACAACCCAGGACAGCCCAGCCCTAAGCCTTGCCTTATGCACTGGAAAAGTTGCCATAGTATCCCATTCTGCATGCTTTAGGTCTGAAGTTCCCTTAAGCATCCCCAAAGGGGATGCTGGACTCCTGCAAAGATTCCAGATCCTGCAACAGGGACTTCAGATTCTTAAAAAGATGAAGGAGCAGTCTTGATGGCCATGCCTGAGCAGCTCCGGCCCAGCTCTGCAACTAGCACCAGTATCTCCTCAAACTCAGAAGACGACAGTTTGCCTGACCAGCCTCTCTCTCCACATTTATGAGTATGCCCCTACCCATGACCCTTGGAGAACCCAAAGAGATGAGCTCTCTCTGGGGTCCACTCTGCAGGTTGCCCTATGCCCCCATCGGACGCCTCTGCAAACAAAGCAGCTGTTGGGAAGGAGAGACGGCTTTCAACAAACCAGCAGGCAGAGAGCACTACAGGCAGGGGTGCCCAGTATGCAGGCAGGGGCACACGGGACACTCCCGCAGCAACGAACCTAGACACAATTGGGCAACCTGTGACCTTCAGCAGGTTAAAGGAACCCAGGTACCACAAAGGAAAGAAAGAACAGCAGACTCTTGCAGAAACCTAAACTATGTACAGAAAACTGACTGGCAGGGTAACTGTAAGAGCCAGTAACTCACTTCTGATCGAAGTGTTTCCTTCACACCACAGAGGAAACAAACAAGCAAAACATCACACTTACCCTGAACAAAACTGAGGATGCGTGTCCCTGGGCTTCTAAACGCAATCACGCTTCACCAGGGTGCATATTTTTCTCTGTCTTGCTGACTCTCCTTTTCTTCCTGCAGCCCTTCTCCACCAAGGAACGGAGGAGTCAGGATCAGAGGACACAGTCTCCTCTTGCAATCCTTGCTGGAAGCTGGAGCCCAGAGAACTGAGCAGCCTTTGGGGAAAGGCTAAACTTCAAACTGGACAGGGTCCAGGGGTACAGTCAGGGCTTCCTCCTGCTCCTCCTCTCGCTCCCGCCTCTCTCTCTCTCTCCTCCCCTGTCTCCTTCTCCTCCTCCTTCCCCTTCCTTCCCCCAGACCCCCTCTTCTCCCCTCCCTGCTGTAGGACGGACCCAAACTGTAAATGAAAACCAGACCTGGGGCTCTGTTGCTTCTGGCCTGCTCTGCAAGCTGATGTCACCTATGAAGGCCGTCTTTGCCCTACAAGCACTTAGCTGGACTCCTGCAAACTCCAACTCTCAGAAAGGAAAAAAAAAAGGAAATCGACCATGAGCTAGTAGGAATTATAACTTTCAGTCGTTGGTTACTGAAGTAAAACTACAGTGTGGTAAAGATGAGAACCCAAAGAGCAGGGGAAACAGCTTTAGCCCCATGGTTCACAACCTTCCTAAGGCTGCGACTCTTTCATACACGTTGTGGTGACCCACAACCATACAATTCTTTCATTGCTACTTCATACCTGTAATTTTGCTACTGTTATGAATCGTAATGTAAATATCAAGTATGTGACCCCTATGAGGTCACAACCCACAGATTGAGAACTACCGGAGCCCGTAAAATGTTTAATGCCTGAGCAAGAGGACCTGAGGTCTGTCCCCAAAATATACATTAAAAAAAAAAGCCAGTGTGGTGTCATCCCATCACTGGGGAGACAAAGAAAGGCAGATTCCTGGGTCACACTGATCAGTAAATTAAGCTGAATCAGCAAATTCCGAATAAAGGCAAAGAGAACCTATCTCAACAAGAAGGAAGGGAGGAGGGAGGGAGGAAGGAAGGAAGGAAGGAAGAGAGGGAGGGAGGGGGTAGAGGGAGGAAGGAAGGAAGGAGGGAAGGAAGGAAGGAAGGGAGGGAGGGAGGGAAGAAGAAAGGAAAGGAGGAAGGAAGGAAGGGAAAAGGGAAGAGAAGAGAAGAGAAGAGAAGAGAAGAGAAGAGAAGAGAAGAGAAGAGAAGAAAAAGATGGAGGGGCTGGAGAGATGGCTCAGTGGCTGCTCTTGCAGAGGACTCAGGTTCAGTTCCCAGTACCCACATGGGAGCTCACAACCATCTAGGTCCAGGGGGTCTGACACCCCCATCAGACCTACAAGGGCACCAGGCACATATGGTACATGGACATAAATGCAGGCAAAATACCCATACACAGAAAGTAATTAAATAATTTAAACCCACTTCAATAACTACAAAAAAAATAATGAATCGGTCAGTTTTACCCATCACCTTTTGGGCTGGGCCTCTAGCAGGAAAAAGAATGAGTTTTGGAATGTCTCCGTGGGTATCCATGGTTTTCCACCACCATCAGAAAGAAAAACAGGAAATGCAATCTCCCCCCTCCACCCTCACCACACCCTCCCATTTCTTCTTGAAGTTTCTGAACTGAGACCTCGCTTAATAATCTCTCTTTTCAAATATCAAACCCAGCAATTAGCGTCGTCTCCTTGGCTTGCCGCTAACCAGAATTCTGTTTGCCAGCGTGAAAGGCAAGAGGGCGAGAGTTCTATACATAATGATCCTGATTGTGAGGCTTGGTCTCCTTCTGGGGCGCACACTGGCATGGGGGCGGTTTTCTGGCTCGGACTCCTATGGAAACTCTCCAGTGGGAGCACGGGTTTCTACAGAGCTTTGTATCTTTCAAAGCACTTTAAAGTACATCACTCAAAAATCTCAAGGACTTCCCTGACCTAAAGCCCTTTCAAATATACATGCTGGGAAGAGGGGCATGCCCTTGGGTGCCAGAGAAGAACATGGATTCTTGCCGTGTCGTCGCTCTCCACTTATTCCCTTGAGACAGGTCTCTCACTGAACCTGGAGTTCAGCTGTCAGCTGCCAAGCTTTGGCAATCCAATCCTGTCTCTATCCTCCCCACCCCCTACACACACACACACACACACACACACACACACACACACACACAGAGCTAAGGCTGCAGGTGCACACATGGTCACACCTAGCTTCTTAAGTCGGGGCTGGGTATTCAAACTCAGGTCCTCATACTTCTATACCAAGTGCTCTCCACTCCCCCTGGAAATTTAGGTCGCGTGAAACTATGCTCCTGTTTCACAGGTGAGTAAAGTCATATTCCCAAGAGGACAGGTGACATTGTTAGGACCCCCACTGAGTTAGTATCTGAGCTCGGGTCAGAGCCCCAACTTTGGATACCCCTACGCTTCTCACCGCTCAGCCATCCAGTGGCCTGTGTCAAAAGTTAGACATCACAAAACATCGGGAGATATCTGTATTTTGCTGGGAGATCTCATCGAAGTCATGTGCAGAAAGCAAGATCATTAATTCCTTCCATGTGTTACCTCCTCCTGGTAGAGGGGAGAAGGGGAAGCAGCACCCCAGAAAGAATCTCAATTCTGCATCCCCATGACTTCCTGATGTTCTGCTGCTGAGAATTCATTTGCTGCGCATGAGGCGGGCAATGGGCATTGCAGACCTGAACTGGGGCGGGTGGGGGGAGGTCCTCCACCCACCTCCAGTAAAAACTGGAGCAGAGGCTCTACGCATTGAACCACACTCCCCATATGACAGCATTCCCTGCTCACACCCCATTCTTCTCTGTACCATGCAGGCATGAATCCTAGCCTCATAGAACACCAATACTCCCTCTCTCTGGGGTAGACTTCAAGGATTAGCACCAGGGAGAACCATCTGCCCCATGGCTCATCTCTGCTGCAGATAGACAACTTTGATGACAGCTGAATGTTTCGACCAGCTCACCCCACTGAGGTTAGCTGAACCAGCAGCTGCACAGGCTCTTACCTGTGGTTCTCTCCGCCAAGTCCAGATGCAACTGTGCTTTTTCAAAATAGCTAACTTGCTCGCTTGTTGTTAGAAGAGTGCTAAGCCAGCTATAATGAGGAGTAAAGAAGTAAGCGCCCGTGCCCGGCAAGGACTTAAACTCTTTATCATATAGGGTTACCATGATCTAGACCCTCTCCCGCCTCACACGTGACTGCAGAGCCTTCTGGAACCTAGTGGCACCCCATGACAGATGTCCCTTGTACTGGTGAGAAGATCCCAGCCCTATGTCTTTCTCACCCATCCACCCATATCTGAGATACTACTCCACGACTTGATTCCAGGGGGAAGAAGACCCTCATTGCCTTCCCTGATGAAGAGTTAGCAGATCCATCTCCAAGGCTTTGTTGTGCTCAGGAGCTGGATGGGGGTTAGGTGCACACACCTCAGGCACACTACTGATCTCTGTGCTTCACAAAAGATAAACCAAGACCCTGGTGACTACTCTGGTTGGCCTTGTTTCCACAGGCCAGCGTCATTTAGAAGTTGCTCTGCGTGTCCCTCCCCTTGTCCTCCACAGTAATGGCGGTGTCTACTGGTTTACATCCATATTCTTTCTGGGGCCACTGTCTGGGGATTCTAGGAGGTGTGCATTCTAGAGATACCATGGGTGAGGTAGCCACAGTGCTAGAAAGGCTTCCAGTGAAGGGAGACCCTGTCTAATCTCCCTTCTGAGTGCGGGTGGAACCTGGCTCTCAAACAGCTTCACTTGCCCCTGACAAGGGCGGTGGATCCCTCACTGAAGTCACCATATATACAATAGTGGTGGTGGGACAAGCATTCCAGCCATCTCTTCTCATTTCAGAGGGCACCGTCTCTCCTTGGCTTCTCTGGTTTGAATGTCTGACTGTGACCTTTCAAAATTCATGTGGTGGACTCTTGAGTCCCTGGGCAATTTTATGTGTCCCATGACCTTATTTAGTCAGCTTTTAAACCGTCCCAACAGCAGAATTACATGGTAATTGTTGCTCTGTGCTTGAGGCTGGGTTCCTGAGCAGTCAGAGCAGACCCACAATGCTTGCCTCTCACCGGTTACCTGACAATGAGTTGTTACTTGGTCCGTGAGGTTGAGTGTCTCGGCAGTCCCAATCTCGTGTCAGAAGCTAGCAAGGTTCCCAGAGAGCCGCTAGTCCCTAGTTCACAGGAAAACTGGTTCTGCTCTCAGCCAAGGGCTCAGTGGCAGCAACACCAGGGCTGGTCAACTCTGCAGCTGGATGCAGGCGAAGAAAGCACAAGGCGAGGTGGATTTCTGCCTACCATCTCCGTTTATCTGGACTGATAGCAGAAGGTACCCCCGACAATCAGGGTGGGGCTTCCCACATCAACAATGAAGCCTAGATGCTTCTTCCTGTGAGGCTCCATAGTCAAGTGACTCTAGTTTATGGCAAGTTGACATTCAGCCAACTGTAATAAGGCCTTTGGGAGGCTTAGACCATGAGAATGGAGCCCTCATTTGAAACTCTGTCTGTGGGCCGGGAGGCAGACCTCATCAAACATCAGAGCTGTTAGTGCTTTGTTCTTGGGCTTCTGGGCCCCAGAACTGTAGAAGTGGAAACCTTTGTCACCATGAGCTGTGAGTTCGTGGTGTTTTACCCAGCATCCCCAGTGGACTTGACAAAGTCAGCTGCTGTCTCATGAGATGGTCATATGGCAAGCAAACTTAGGAGTCTCCGACAGCCCCACACCAACAGTTGTCAAGGAGCAGATTCCTGAAACCCACCACGGGATCCCATGGAAAGACCCTAAGCTCAGAAAGACATCAACCTCAGCCAACATCTAGATGCCAACCCAGGTAGGGGACCCAGACTCCAGACCAGGATATCAAGGCAGGTACTGTGTGACAACTTGTTACACAGCACAGCCATGACTAATGCAGGGCTGAGCACTGTTCCTTTGGGATGGCCCACATCCAGGACCAGCTTATGTGGGCACGACACTCCAGGCCAGGGCCTCGGGACAGACAACCTCCAATCATGACTCACACTCCAAACTCCGTGGGATCCCACAACCCACACCCATAGCCTAGACCCTCATGGGACCTACCCAGCCCACATACTAGACTCCTATGGGTTACCCTCAAGAATACCCTGACTCCCTAGGATCCTTCAGTCCACACTCTGAGCTTCCACGAATCTCTTCAGCCCTGTTATGATCCCTCCCTAACCCACACACTGGCCACCCTGACCCCCTGATCCCTGATAAGATGCTGGGATCTCCTCAGTCACACCCTGGCTTCTTGTCCTGCCCTTGACCTCCTCTGTCCATCCTCACAAAGTGGGCAGTCTCCCTCAGCAATCACTTGTACAGGGTACCTTTCTTCAAGGACACTTGAACACAGATACACCATTTTAGACAAGCAACCTTTACCTTCTGGGGGTTGGAATGGAGCAGAGGCTAGTGCTGGAGTTCTTAGGAAGTACAGTTGGAGGGCTGGCTCAAGGCTTCTCCTCTGAGGCTCACCAACTCCAAGGACCAACCAAGTGATGCTCAGTATCTAGATTGGAGTCTCCTTCCTACCGGGAACCTGACAGAGGCAGATGAGTAACATCTATCCAGTCCCTGCTACCCCTCCCCTAGTCCCTAAGCATGCTGTACACTTATGTTTGTGCAGATCTGTTCAGGGCTCTGTTCTGCTCCACAAGCAATACTGTCCTAAGCAGTGTCAACTAGAGCAATCCGATGACTACCTCCCTTTAGCCCACTGAAACTTAGGTGTGAAAGAAGCCATGCTGACAGCGGTCGACAGTCTCTGCTGGGTCTCAGCCTCCGGCAGCTCTTTCCCTCCAGCTCCTTCAATCAGTTCAGAAGGACAGTGTCCTCTTCCTGCAGATCCTCCCAGTGCTACCTCCACTGGGAGATGCAGGATGGATACGTCCAATCCAGACCTTCCTTGGGTTTCCACCTTGCACACAGCTAGCCTCTACCCTGGATGAGGCAACTCATGGAGCTGTCTGTCTGTCTGCTGCCCTCTGGAGGAAGGCAAGCAGAGAGCAGAGAGCAGGTAGGGGGCAGAATGGATAGTTTTGTTCCTGACTCCAGACATGAATGACAGGCCTGCCCCAGAGTTTAGTCTCACTCTCTTCCATCTCAAGTCTGCCTTTAGTTATAGTGGGGGAAGAAAGTCTTCATTTTCTGCAGCAATTCAAGTTAGGTTCCTGACACAGTCAAATATGTCCTGCATGGTGCCTTCAAAGAGGACAAATTACAAAATGAGTCCTGGGCCAGCAGGTCAGTGAGACCCGCACAATAATTCCCTCTGTAATTCTGGAACCCCTTCTACAAGTGTTCCTTGAAATGGTCTTCTGAGCAAACAAGACAAAAGTGAAGCTTTTGTCACTGATATGAAAGCCCCGAAAGTAAACCGAAGGCAGGCTGTCAGACCTGGGGCCCCAGGTCAGTTGGGCTTTTGCTTTTGTCACAAGATACCTACGAAAGACAGCTTCAAGGAGGAAGTATTTGGAGAGTGTTCCAGACATGACAGTCCCATGGCCAGCTGGCTGCATTGTTGCTACACTAAGGAGGAAGGGTACTGTGGTGGGGAGCTGCTCACCTTGATCGCCTCATGATAACAGAATAAGAGTAGTGGGGAAGAACCGTTGGGGGAGGGATGTCTCTGTGTGGCATGCCCCAGTGCTGCCTGTGCCCTGCACTACTCACAACCACACCTACTTGTCCTTGGGGCTTACAGGTGAGGTGGATCGGAGGAGTCAGTAACACAGACTCCACAGAGTCCGGAGCAGGTGAGAAACAAAGTAGCAAGCTCCTTGAATACACTCCACTGGCGCCCCATTGGTTCCAAGAAAGCATCTCTTCTAGACAGCAGTTCCTGATTGGCTGGCATTGTCTGCGTCAGCAATCCTTAGTCTCTCAGGCAGTCTTGAGTAGAGGTGGCTGCAGCCATTCCTCCTATACCCCAGTGACTCACTTCTTCCAGCTCCGCACCTACCTTCCAAAGTCCCATCACCTCCCAATAGTCTAGTTAATTATAAACCCTTCAATGAATTAATCCACAGATGAAGATAAAGCTCTCAAGGTCCCACTCACTTCCAAAGCCCTTTTCTGATAACCTCCCTTACTAGAGATAAAGCTTTCAATGGCGTTAGAGGGACATTGAGTATCCAAGTTGTAACATGGTGCCAATCTTTGGCATGAAGACTGTGGGAAACCCTTTCTGACAAAACACATTTTTCCCCAATGGAAAAAAAGTACTGAGGGGAATCAACATTTATCTTGAATCAGTAACTCTGTGGGGTACTCTAGCTCCTCCTCTAGAGAGATGAGAAGATGGTGGGACCCAGAAGTAGCACGTCAGCACTGAGGTGGCTCTAGGAAAATCTTGTAAGGTCACCAGTTAAAAATATCGCAGTCTTCCTAGAAGTCTGGGACCCATCAACCAGGTTCAGCTGATTAATTTTAAGTATGTCACAAGCCTGAACACTAGAGGAGCCAATAAACCTTCTGTAGTTGATTGGAATTCAAAGATTTTTAGCAAAGAGATGTTTGGTTTTATAATTAGAGGGTGAGATGAAAATTCCACTTTTTTTTGGCTTTTTTTTTTTTTTTGAAATGTGAATTTCCATTTGTAAAAGGTAGACAGATCCAGCCTCTCTTTAGTAATCTCAGGGTTGAGGTTTTTCTTCGGGCCCAGAGTCTTCTCCTTGCTGTCATCTTAGCCCCTGCTTCTACTCAGCAGATGTGCCCTGAGAACCTTTGTGTAGAAACCAAGGAGCAGACGGTGGTGCAAGAATAAATTTCCATGGAGACCTACCTTGACGTTACTTAAAGGGCACCCAGCACCCTTGCTTGGAAATACCAAAAATGGGCATGTGCATTTCATACCTTGGACAAGTAATGGCTGTGGAAACCATGACCTTAGAGAGACTTGAAAACTAGAAGTTGCATTTATGGAAACAAGGGGTAGATTTCTCCATGTCTTAGTCGGGGTTTGTATTGCTGCAATGAAACACCATGATCAAAGCAGGCTGGGGGTAGGGAGGGTTAATTCCACTTAAAATTTATACAGCACTGTTCATCACTGAAGTAAGCCTCAATGGGAGGGGAGTTCCCTCAAGGACGGGAACTCAAACAGGGCAGGAACATGGAGGCTGGAGCTGATGCAGAGGACATGGAGGAGTGCTGCTTACTGACTTGCTCATCATGGCTTGCTCTGTCTGATTTCTTATAGAACCCATGACCATCAACCCAGGGTGGCATCACTCACAATAGGCTGGACCCTCCCTCATCAATCACTAATTGAGAAAATGCCCTACACGTTTGCCTACAGCCTGATCTCATGGAGGCATTTCTTATCTGAGGCTCTCCTTCCAAGCAAGGACAGGCATGGTGAGTATTGGAAGTTAGACTTTAATACATCCATTCAGAAGATCACAATTAAATCTATAATGCCCTGGTGGCATAAACACAGGCTTTCCCTATAGAAGGCTGAACCTAAAGAAAGATATCTTGTGTTGGTATATAAGGTCATTGGAAAAATAGGTAAGCCCTCACTCAACTGGGAACTTCACTATTCAACAAATTATTCCATAAATGCAGAGATTCCAACTAGCTTTCCAGTGCTTCCTCCCTGATAGGAACAACCAATCACACCACCAAAGTAAAACTCCTAAGAGAGTAACAGAAATGTAAACAGGAGACATAAAGAAGAAAAAAATAAAGAAAGGCAAGAATAAGAAAAGAAGAGAGAATGTAAAAGGAGAAAGAGAGAAAACAGGAAAAAAAGAGAAAAAGAAAGCCTGAGTTGTGGTGGTTTAAATGAAAATGGCTCCCATAGGCTCATAGATAGTAACATGATTAGGAGGCGTGGCCTTGTTGGAGTAGATGTGGCCTTGTTGGAGTAGGTGTGACCTTGTTGGAGTAAGATGTGGCCTTATTGGAGTAGGTGTGGCCTTGTTGGAGTAGGTGTGACCTTGTTGGAGTAGGTGTGGCCTTGGAGTAGATGTAGGCCTTGTTGGAGTAGGTGTGGCCTTGTTGGAGTAGATGTGGCCCTGTTAGAGTAGGTGTGGCCTTGTTGGATTAGGTGTGGCCTTGGAGTAGATGTAGGCCCTGTTGGAGTAGATGTGGCCTTGTTGGAGTAGATGTGGCCTTGGAGTAGATGTAGGCCTTGTTGGAGTAGGTGTGGCCTTGTTGGAGTAGATGTGGCCCTGTTAGAGTAGGTGTGGCCTTGTTGGAGTAGGTGTGGCCCTGTAAGAGTAGGTGTGGCCTTGTTGGAGTAGATGTAGGCCCTGTTGGAGTAGGTGTGGCCTTGTTGGAGTAGATGAGGCCCTGTTAGAGTAGGTGTGGCCTTGTTGGAGTAGGTGTGGCCCTGTCAGAGTAGGTGTGGCCTTGT
>NW_022196896.1:116461417-116503917 GCF_008632895.1 Mastomys coucha
TGTGGCCTTGGAGTAGATGTAGGCCCTGTTGGAGTAGATGTGGCCTTGTTGGAGTAGGTGTGGCCTTGGAGTAGATGTAGGCCCTGTTGGAGTAGGTGTGGCCTTGTTGGAGTAGATGTGGCCCTGTTAGAGTAGGTGTGGCCTTGTTGGAGAAAGTATGTCATTGAGGATGGGCTTTGAGGTTCAGATGTTCAAGCCACTCCCAGTTGTCACTCTCTCCTCCTATTGCCTGCAGATCTGGATGTAGAACTCTCAGCTCCTCCAGCACCAGGTTTGCCTGTGGGCTGCCATGCTTCCTGCCAGGATGATAATGGACTAAACCTCTGAACTATAAGCCAGCCCCAATTAAGTGCTTTCCGTTATAAGAATTGTTGTAGCCATGGTGTCTCTTCGCAGCAAGAAAACCCTAACAAGACAATAAGGAAGAAGAAAAGAGAGCAAGAAAGTGGGAAGGATATAAGGAGGGAACAGGAAAGAGGGAGGGGAAAGAAAAAGGGGAGAGGAGAGAAAGAGATTACGGGAGCCAGGCCTGATGGTGTACATCTTAAAACCCAGCACTCTAGAAGCAGGTGGGTTTCTGTGAGTTCAAGCCAACTAGTGCTACATAGTGATATTCTCTCTGTCTCAAAAATAAATAAAGGGACATAGAAAGAAGTTGCTATAGAAATGAAAGCTTTCCTGTTGAATAATGGTGAATATTCACAGGGATCAAAGAAAAGTTACTGGTCTGGAGAGATGGCTCAGCAATTAAGAGCATGCACTACTCTTTTAGAGAAGCTGAGGTCAATTTTAGCATCCATGGCAGGCAGGCTGCTCATAACTGCCTGTAACTCAGCCTCCTGATGCTTCTAGCATCCAAGGGCACTTACAGGAACCCACATACAGTCTCTCTCTCTCTCTCTCTCTCTCTCTCTTTCTCTCTCTCTCTCTCTCTCTCCCCTCTCTCCCAGCTGCAGCCATCCAGTGATATTTGCTCCATGTCACAGAGTTTTATGCACTATTGCCCCCCAAATAATGGCGCCACAAGACTGTAGGCTGAAACCCCTGGAAGCCTGAGCCAAAGCCAAACTTTGCTCACTGTTAGGATCCAGACAAGACTTCTGCTGAGACCCTAAGACCTCCAGCAGACCCTGTCCTCCCACAGGCGCTGGCCAGCACCCTAGTGAGAGCGCTGTGTGAATCCCTAGCTAACGGGCTTCCAGGTGCCCAGATTTCTGGGCTGGAAGTGGGTTTACATCAAAGGGATGGTAATGACTACTCACCCTGCTCCAAACCTCTTTCCCTGCCTTCCGTGGAGGAAGTAGGAAGCTGAGCTGCAGACTCCAGCTGAGAATCTTTTCTCACAGAAGGGACCTGGCTCGGCTACATAGGCTTGATTCTGCTTCATAGACCCTACCCATGCTGCCAGACTCCGGCAAATTCTCTCCAGAAGCTCTGCCATGCTTTGTCTGTCTATCTTTCTGTCTGCCCATGGAATTAATAATCCTTCCAATCAACTACTCCCAAAAATCCGTCTCAGTGTCTGAAGGGATTCTAGCTAGCCAAGGCATAGCAAACATGGCTCTGACAGAAAGGCCTTGCCTTTCTCCCCCACCCCCATTCCCTTGCTAAGAACCATTAGATTCCATTCCTGAAGCTAGCCACCAAGATCCTTATTTGGCTACTTCCTCCTCCTGAAGCTGACTCTAAAGGTGCAGCTATCAAATCATTGAAGTCCCGCGATCAAAAGCCCCCTTCGGCTCACCTATTAAGCCCCTCATCCTAACATGAGGATTCTTTCTTTAACCTTTATAAACTGCCACTTTCCTATGGGCCACATCTGTCTCTTCTCTATCCTGAGACAGTCCTTTGTGCACCCCACCCCAAGTGCCCCTCCCTCCTCTCTCTTGTTGCCAGCTTCTTCTCTCTTGTCCTCGGTCTCTCTTGCCTTTGACTTTCATTCCCTGACTTCTGTCTCTCTGGGGCAAATAAATCTCCTTTCTGCTGGCTGAGAACTTGGTCTTGGGGACCCTAAGCCAGTACCAGTCACTTCCTAGGCTTTTTGCCTTCTATTTTAAAGTTGATTTTCTCAAGGATCTTGTCACAGCAACAAGAGACAACGCTGTAGGGGTTTGTACAAAAGATCACAGATCAGAATATATACCTGGCCCTCTCCCCCAGTCACTTTGGAAGCAAGGAGACAATGGAGCAGTGCCTCCAAGTGCCTGGGATGTATTTGGATTCTGTGTTCAACAAACTATTAACCAAATGTAAAGTCAGAAGAAAGACATAGTTAGAGAAGTCTTCAAAAAATGATCGTCCGTTACTTTGGCCAGAGGTCCATTAAAGGATGTGCTCCAGCAGGCTGAGGTGACAACCAAGGAAGAGGAAAGAAGTTGGGCCTGGGAAAGCTGCAGGAAAACAGCCTCCAGGCAGACTCAAGGATGCCCTATGTAAGAGGCAAAGGATCAGGTCAATGTACCAGGATCAAAGAATGAGGTCAGGGCTCTAAAGGAGGCTTGGAAACTATGGCAACAGGAGAAAGTGTTCAGGGGATCAATATGGATCCATATAGATTCAGGGGATCAGCATGGATCCATATAGACACATTAAAACCCACGGTGGGACCGTAGTTAATTCTCTGACTCACATGAGCTAAAGAGTTACTTAACTAAAACCTGTGACACACTTGTGAGGGATGGAAGCATGGCTAATGTAAGACAGAAATGGTTTGGTGTCAGAGAAGGACGACTGAAGGCCTAGAGGAACAGACAGACAGGGCCAAACCAAAGCATTTGCCAGGACAGATGAGAGGGTTTGAAGGCGTATGGGATGGAGGTTTGGTAGATTTGGATTTACTAGGACGAAAGAGATGGGGTGGGGGGATGGAAAACCATATTATTCTTAAAAGGAGAACACAAAATCAGAATGCAAACCGAATAGCTTAGTTCCCCTTTGATACCGTTTTTCAAATTCACCAAGATGATTAAAGGGTAGAAAATTGGGAATGGGTTTCCTAGCAACAGCATCGAGTGTATTTGGTCTCAAAGTACTACTTTTCAATTTGAAGAAATAGACTTTTGGGCTTAAAGTTTAAAACCTTCAGGCATAATTTAATATACAGTGGCTTCTCCCTTTCTGTTAACATTTGCAAAGGAAAGAGAAGGGAACAGAGAAACACTTTCAACTGACACTTTGAACTGACACACTTTCAAAACCCACAGCCCCTTCAGAACAACCTCAGAGGGGGACTGTGGGCAATGGCCACTGACTGTATGGTTTACTGTTTCCAGAAGTTACCATATCAGATGCCAAGCAATGGGGGCCTTCTTATATTCTCCATCAATTCTGATTCTGCCTCCACTACTATTAAAAGGCAGATTGTGTTTTCTCAAACTAACTCCAATCTCCACCCAAAATGATGTGTAAACCTCTGCCCCAGTGACTTGTGGGAATGTCTGTAGGTTGCTTGGGGTGGGTACTTCACTGAGTATGGGACCAGGGAGGCTGGTGCTGCTGAACAGCCAGCTGTACTAGTACAAGACACTATTACCAGAACTTTGTCGAGTGTAAAGCCCTTGAAAGGAGTTTTTGATCCTTCAGAGACTAGGAACTTCTTTTTTTCTCTTTTTTTTTATTAATTTATTTTTTACACTCCATATTTTATTCTCTCCCATCCACTCTCCAACTGTTTCACATCCCATACCTCTTCCCCACCCCCTGTCTCCACATGGATGCCCCCACGCCTCACCCCACCTGACCTCTAAACTCCCTGGGACCTCCAGTCTCTTGAGGGTTAGGTGCATCATCTCTGAATGAACACAGGCCCGAAAGTCCTCTACTGTATGTGTGTTGGGGGCCTCATATCAGCTGGTGTATGCTGTCTGTTTGGTGGTCCAGTACTTGAGAGATCCTGGGGGTTCAGATTAATTGAGACTGCTGGTCAACACATGTCGGAGAGGATGTGGAGAAAGAGGAATACTCTTCCATTGCTGGTAGGATTGTAAACTGGTACAACCACTCTGGAAATCAATCTGGATTTTCCTCAGAAAATTGGAAATAGATCTACCTGAAGACTCAGCTATAGCACTCTTGGTAATATACCGAAAAGATGCCTCACCAAGCCACAGGGGCATGTGTTCCCCTATGTTCATAGTGGCCTTATTTGTGATAGCCAGAAGTTGGAAACAACCTAGATGTTCCACAACAGAAGAATGGATACAGAAAATGTGGTTCATTTACACAATGGGATACTGCTCAACTATTAAGAAAGAGGACATACTGAGTTTTGTAGGCATGAATGGAACTAGAAAATATCATGCTGGGTGAGGTAACTCAGACCCAAAAGGACGTGCATGGTATGTACTCACTAATAAGTGGATATTAGCCAAAAATAAAAAAACTGAAAAGTACAGAATACCCAAGATACAGTCCTCAGAACTCAAAAAGGTCAACAAGATGAAGTGCCCAAGTGAGGACACCTCAGTCCCACTTGGGAGAGAGAAGAAAGCAATCACAAGTGGGGAGGGAGGGAGGGACCTAAGAGGTAAAGTGGATGGGGGGAATGGAGGGCAGAGGAGGGAGAGGGGAACCTGATCTGGTATTGGGTGAGGGAAAAGGGAGAGAAGCCCTGAGGGCTAGGAGAAAGAATGGAAACAGGCAATCTCGGGAAATAGGAGATTGGGGGGACCCTCCAGAATACACCAGAGACCTGGGAGATGAGAGACTCTCAGGACTCAAAGGGAGAAACCTTAGATGAAATGTCCAATAGTAAGGAGAGGGAATTTAAAGAGCTCACCTCCAGCAAGAAGACAGGACATCAAGTGAGGGATGGGGTTGCCATCCCACAGTCACTACTCTGACCCATAATTGTTCCTGTCTGAGAGAATTACAGGGATGGAAATGGAGAGGAGCCTGAGGAAAAGAAGGTCCAGCAACAGGCCCAAAGTGGGATCTAATTCAAGGGGAGGTCCCAAGGCCTGACACTATTATTGAGGCTATGAAGAGTTCACAAAAAGGGACCTAGCATGACTGCACTCCGAAACACCCAATAAGCAGCTGAAAGAGTCATATGCAAATATTTGCATCCAACCAACGGACAGAAGCTGCTGACCCCTGTTGTTAAATTAGGGAAGGCTGAAAGAAGCTGAGGAGAAGGGTGATCCTTCAGAGACTAGGAACTTATTGAAAGAAGGTTCCCACCATGTCCAAATGTCAGACCAGGTGCTTTACCTAGAACCTCAGCACTCAGGAGTCCAGTCGGGAGGGTCAAAATCTCCAATGGCTGTGTAGCAAGTTCCAGGCCAGCCCCTGTCTCAAACAAACAAGGAAACAAACAAACAAACAAAATATAAGAAAGAATACAAGGACTGAGGTATAGCTCAGTGGTAGAGCACACGGAACCCCAACACTGCAAAAACAAACAAAACACAAGCAAGCCAACAAACACAAACCAAAAGGGCTGGAGAAATGGCTCAATGGACAAGAGCACCTGCTGCTCTTGAAGGGGTCCAGGGGGCTCAGTTCCCAGAACACACATGGCAACTTACAATCACTGTAACTGCTGTTCTACAGGACTCAACCCCTCTCCTGGCCTCCATAGGCTCCAGGCATGCAAATTGGTGCATTTACACATATATAGAACACACACACACACACACACACACACACACACACACGCATGCAAGAACTCATACATACATGCATGCGGGAGCTCACGCATACACACAAAATAAAATTAAATAAGATTTTCCATAGAGAGAGACATACAATTGGGCTGAGAACTTACTTTATCATATCTTCCACTCCTGTGACCTATTGAATTCCACTCTCAAGTCAATGCAAGCCTGAGATAACAAAACCACCATAAACAAAAGCTCTCCCAAAATGCTCGTGTCACTATGTATATCTTTGCTTTGTTAATTCCAAACAAAGCATCACCTTATATTCCAAATAAGATCTTCTGCATCAATTATCCAAAAGATAATTCTGAGAGCCACTTCCTGCAAAGTTCCGTATTCTATCATTGAAACTCACAGGTTGTGTTTGAAAATGTAGGGTAGCTATCAAGAGACCCAAAAGAGCATGGTGTGGGATGGAACCAGTAATATATGGGTTCCCAAAGCTGGATGAGGGATGGTAGAGCACTGCCCACACTGCAGAGAGCTCTCATTGAACACAGCAGGAGTGGGGTCGCTCCCTCCCCAAATCAGGCTTAGGCCTACTCAACTCCATAGAGACAAAGGCTAGTCAAACTTCTGTTTCTCCAAAAGAGAACTGGCTTCTCGGAAATCATGTGAGTCGTCCGCTAATCTCACTGATCTGATTATAAGGTCCCTGACCCCTTCTACAACACTTCTGCCCTTATCCTTTTTCCTCCCCTCCCCCTGACTCAAGTTCCTGTCCTCTGACACAGTCTCCAGGGTCATTTATACCCACTCTACTCACTGCTGCTAGAGACCCTGTCCCTCCCCCACCCAGCCCCACCACCAGTTCTTCTACATGACACTGCTGGTACACAATGGCCAGTCAGGGCCTGAGGACAAACATCTGGTGCCTGAACAGGGACCCTCCAAGATGTGTGGAAGAGGATGAGTACTCCCCTCAGAGGGATGTCTGCTCTTGTCTTGGCATCCCAACCTGAGGACCGGCTGGTTCTTCCGTACGCCTTGTGATGGTTTGTATATGCTTGGCCCAGGGAATGGCAGTATTAGAAGGTGTGGCCTTGTCGAGGTGGGTGTGGCACTGTGACCCTCATCCTAGATGCCTGAAAGTGAGTCTTCTCCTAGCAGCCTTCAGATGAAGATGTAGAACTCTCAGCTCTGCCTACACTATGCCTGCCTGGACATGTTCTCACCTTAATGATAATGGACATAACCTCTGAACCTGTAAGCCAGACCCAGTTAAATGTTATCTATGAGTTGTCTTGGTCATGGTATCTGTTCACAGCAGTAAAACCCTAACTAAGACACTCCTTTACCTTCAATTTGAACCATCCTGAGAGATTGACTACAATAACGGGGTAACTGATACCTTTCAGCCAGGGTTATACTCTGGCAATGACTGAGGCCCTTAGTCCTCTGGTTGGACCCCTATTACAGTTTCGGCATTGACAAAAATCAACTCTCTAAGTTTCTCTGAAAGCACCTGATAACCCAATGACTAGTTAAGAACTAGCCAGTCTTAAATTTGCAGGCAGACTTTGTGTCCCAGTCTCAGTAGAAGCCTCTAGAACTCCTGCAGTCCCGGGAATGTTTCCCCTTTGAGTGAGCATTTCCATCCTTTTCTGTCATGGGAGACTCTGCTTCTTACCAGAAGGCGTCCCAAATTAGGAGCCTTTGGACCCTCCTCAAGCTGCAGGGGTGTTAAACTCTCTCAGAAGGAAACAATTTCCTGCTGGGAGGAGGTGCTTCAGTTAGCCCCTTGGATGATATCCAGCAATTCCTACGAAGCTGAGGTCTAGACCCAGATGTCTTACCTGGAATTAAAGCTAGAGGTCTAAGAGATCCTCCCTCCTGCTTCCCCATCATTGTGGCTACTCAGCAATGCATGGGTACCTCCCAGAAGGAAACTAAGGAGGGACCCAGACTCCTTACTTCCAGAGATGACTCTGACAAGGAAATCCCTGAAGACCTCCCTATGGCGGACCTCGCTGCCCTTAAACAAGCCATTGAATATATTAGATAGGAAATAACGCCCAACCCCTACACACCCACCTCTCTTCATCCCCCACTTCTACCTTATGTCCCTCTTGCCTCACCCTCTAAGGACACTCATAAAACTCTTGAAAGTCCCATGCCTTCCATCCCTCTACAAACTACCATCAGACAATTATTCCAGATTAGAGACTCCTTCAAACTTGCCCACAGTGGAAACGACACTTTGGCTTTCCCTGTTAATGGTCAGCCCACTGGCTCTCAGCTGCTAGACTATCCCCTACCAGACCAATGAATTAAAAGAGCTTAGAGAAGAGGAAGGAGAGGATGATCTTCATACCCCCTGGACCAAATCCATCCTCCTGAGCCTTCATGCTACCCTTAATACACCACAAGACTGGTTCTCCTTGCCTAGCCCTCTGTTCCTTTAATGGCGGGCTTTATATAGGGATGGATGCCTCCAACAGATTAGAAAAAAAAAATCAGAATCAAATCCAACAAAATATCTCCTAGGGCTTCAATGAATTTTTTGGCCAAACTAACTTGTCTACAGGTGCATAACAGGCTACCCAACCTCCAGGGTCCTTTGATCAAGTACATCTTTGTGCCCTTCAGGCTTGAGGTTTCATAATACCAACTTCCAAATCCCAAGACAGGGATTCCTCACTTCTCTTTCTCCAGAAAAAAAAAGGAACCCCTCTCTGATTTTGTTCTTAGAACAAAAATGGGCCTAGAACTCGAAATTTCTGATCCTATGGCTAGAGAAATCTAGAGACGTGTAATGTGGGAAAGTATGACCTCAGAACATCAGTTGGTGTGTCAGGGTTTGGAAAGTGATGATTACAATGGCTAGTTGACACTCAAGACATTGGGCTGGCTTTCCCATGGGTTGCTTCTCTCACCCAGACCTTTACAGTGGCCCTCAGAACAAAAGGAAACGCTTTGAATGTGGAAAGAAGGGACATTGGAAGGGAGAATGTCCTAACTCTGGTCCATCTGAGGGCTTGGAAGTCTCCCCAACAAAACCATCTGTCTTCCATGCCATAAAGAATTCCATTGGAAAAATGGTTGTCTTTCTACATATGATAAAGATGCCAAGCACCTTGAGCCTTTAAACTCCAAAAGGGGCAAGAGGGAAAACCCACAAAATCTTGTGGATCACTAACATTTTAAAAGTCTCAAACCCGAAATTCAATATAAAAATTGGGGAAATCCATTTAAATGACTAAATGACACCAGAAGAGACAGAATTATTTTTAAATGATCTGAGGTCCCATAGCATTAGGTACTAATCCCTGAACCACAACTAATGGGCATAGGAGGCTCCTCCCAGGCATAAACCATAAAAGAGGCCTTCAAATGGGAGGATCCAGATGGAGCTGTTGGCCTTTTCAGACTTCTTATCATGAAAGTGACCATGAGCCTCTTGGGGAGAGATATCTGAGAAGCCCTATATGTGGTCCTACCAGTAACATGGAAAGCAAATGTTTCCAGATAGAGACCCTCCCAGGAGTCACCCCCAATTCTAAGAGCCCCTGTGACATGTGATGCTCCCTACCTCTGCTCGGTCTCAGATGAGCCTATCTCAGGTGAACAATGGCCTTAACCCGAGGAGAAATTAGAAGCTCTTACTCTACTCATTAAAGAAGAACTCTAACTTCAACATAACCACCCCTACCATAGCCCATAAGTGCTCCCATCTTTGCAGTAAAAGAGAATTCTGGGGGATGGTGTTTATTACAAGACCTATGAGACATCAACAAGATTATGAAAATCTGGGGATTTCCACCAGAGGGGACATCCCCTTGTCTCTTCAATCCTGGCCGATACTCCACTATTGGCCATAAATATTAAAGATTGTTTTTTCTCTATCTTCCTACACCCCAAAGATTGCCAATGCTTCTCCTTTTCAGTCTTCCAAATAAACAACTGTAGACCAGCCTCCTGATATGAATGGGGAATCCTCCCCCAAGGGCCAGCCAGCAGCTCCACAATATGCCAGGAAGCAGTTGTTGCCACCCTGAAGGTATGTTTAGGAAAGTGAATACACATTTGTCATTATATGGACAAATGAAATCTTGTCCTGAGGAAATCAAAAAACTTCACCCCATGACTTCAAATATTTACTCATCCCCATTCTAATAAAAATAGGATTCAAAATAGCTCCAAATAAGATATAACTCACCTCCCCAGTCACCTTCATAGGGACAGAAATGCCCTTAACCTCAGTCTGTCCTCATTAGCCAGCTCTAACATTCCCCAAGATGCTAAATCTCAGTGCCCTCTGGAGTTTCTGGGGAAACCTCACCTGGCTCCGGCCCTGGCTGCCCATCCCTGCAAAAACCCTACGATCTCTTTTTGCGCTCCTAAAAGGAAATAAAAAACACTCCCTTCTCCCTCAAGACTCACACCCCAAGGCCAAACAAGCCCTTTACAAGATTAACGAGTCATCTCAGGGCATGTCCCTGGCCCAATACACACTAGACAAATATGCCCAACCCTCATGGGGTTCCTATAGCAGGCTTGGGTACTTTTGGGATGGCTCCAAACTCTTATTGGTGGTGATCCCAGATTGCTAACAGAGGTTGATGCCCCGGCCTCTATGATAAAGGTAGGAAGAAACAGAGCCTTACAAACACTGACAAAGAACAAGACATCCCTGTGACCTCCTTCTTTCTCTGGATGTCTAGTGGTTACTTACAAATAACTCCTGCTTTGCCATCAGCCTAATGGGGTTCTCTGGGCAATGATAACATTTATCCCAATGAAAAATGGGCCTCTGCTCTGCTACTCTTGACATGGCTACCCACCACCTGCCCCGCCTCTGCCATTGCCTATTTTCTGAAAAACCAATCTAAAGTGCCTGCCATTTTCCCCCACTTGGAGGGAGGGGGAAGCTGCTGCTCTACAGGTGAACCCCAAATTGATTATTTCTTGGAGTTCCCTTGTCAGCCCCTGCCCCAATTCAGGGAATTCTATGCTGTCTACGTGGCCCCTAAGGAGGAAGAGGTCCCTTTAAACCTATTTTCTAATAGCATGTATGTTGTAAACCTAGTCCCCTGGATTGCCAGGTCCTTTGCAATGTTAGATGGCAATCCCCTCTCCTCATTGCTCATGAGTTTCCAATTTGGTTCAAGGGAAGGCTGTTCCTTTCTTTGTCCAACGCGTTCAATCTCATACCCCCCTACCTGGCCCTATATCCAAGGAAAACTCCTTGGCTGACAAAGTTGCCTCAATGTGATTTTTAATAGTCACTCTTGAACAAGCAAAGGATTTTCACTCATGCACCCATGTTAAGCTTAAAGGGTTACAATCCCACTTCCCCTACATTACATCCAATCAACTACACTGGATCATAACAATTTGCAATTAACTGCTTTGCTAATTAAGACCTCTGCAATCCAACGAATGGCCCAATGCCTCAAGCCCAAAGCCCTGTGGCAAACTGATCTCACCACTGTACCCATATTTGGGCAATAAAAATATTTTTTGTTACAAGAGACCCTTGTTCCCACTTCAAATGGGAGAAAGCTCTAAAAAACTTATTTATCCCACATGTCTTCCTCATTCACTACTATGGGCCTGCTACAGAAAATCAAAACCAATAATGGCCGCACCTTCATCAGCATTTGTTTTAAAACCTTCTGCTGTACATGGGAAGTTACTCACCATATGGGGGCCCTTATAATCCCCAAGGACAGGATATAGCTGAAAGGACATACCAAACCCTCAAAACCCAGCTAAAAAGGCAAGACGTAACCTCTTACCCTCCTAATGTCCAGTTGGCAGCGTCCCTAACAACACTGAACGTCCTTAATATATGAAATCTCAAAATATCCCCCCCATTATTCTTCATTGGCATATACCACAATTGAACCCCTTGTTGGGGAGATGGCAGGATGCCCTAGACAGGCTATAGAAGGACCTGATTCCCTCCTCACGATGAGCAGGAGGTTGTATGTGTATTCTACAGGATCAACTTCAGCCTATCTGGATACCAGAAAAAAAAAATGACAGACACTTCCCTGCCCACCAGGAAGATGGCTGCCCATCACGACAGGAAAGGGAAGGAGGGGACCAGAAGGAGATGCCCGTGTCCAAGGAATGTGATCTCCTGGAAGGGCATTCACGACCTGGTGGCAATTGCACAATGCACATGCCCTCCTCAGGCCTCTCTCTTTCTGATATTTTAATGGCAGTCTTTATTATATTGCAGGTCCACCCCACCACTGTGCAACCCCCTAGTTCTCTCTCCAGCACTCACCACCGGTGTTTTTCTATTTGAGAAACCTATGATGACAAGAACCAAGCGATCAGGACAGCAGACTGCCCCAACCAAGGATGCCAATGCTGTCTTTCTATTCCTGTTTGTAGTGACTCCACTTCTGTGACCCCCCCCCCAACCCTTTGTCCACTTCCCCTATTGACAAAAGGGTCACAAAGGAGAAGCAGCCTGCCTCATAGATCAGGATCATTAGGGCAGTTGCTGTTGCTGGTCCTGTAAAATTGAACTTGGATCTCACAGAAATAGCCTATTTCAAAGCCTGAATAACTGTTTCACCACTGTTATATATAAATGACCCAAGAGATGGTAGATGGAGAACGGGAATCATAGGAAACTATAATCCCATCAGTTATGCTGCATATCCTCCTGCTAATATTCATGTCTCTCTACAGCTGGTGTGGGCCTCCCAGTCTACACTAACCCATAAACTATGCTTGAACAGGAAACACAACTGAGAAGAAGTGTTCCACCCACCCTGTCCTGCCCTCACTATGTTCAATGTGTCACATCCCACCCCAGTGCCTCTCAGTGCTTCTTTTGGGCCTCCTCTCTGCGTCCCCTCTTAGCTATGATATCTACTAATGGTACCTTGCATGGTTCTTCCTCAGACCTGAATCTCTCTTTTAATCAATCCTTACAGGAGGTTCCCCTCTTTGAGCTCCACCCCCACCTGGTATTCTTGTTATAACTACTCCCCATTGCTGGAATTGTACTACAAAATAGAAGGACTTTCTGGACCTCTTGACTACAGAATAGTGGGCAACTGTATTATCCTTTGGGAGGAATGTGGTTTCTCTGTAAATGAGTTGGGATTGATTGAACAAAATATTAAGACACTTTGTGACCTCCACAACAATTTGAGATCCCAATACGCCTCCAATGACCCTGCTCCCTGGTACTCCAACCCTCTCACTGCCTGGTTCTTGCCCTTGATTGGCCAGATCACAGCCATCAGAGCCCTCCTCCTTCTAGCCCCAATGCTTTATACAGTTTCTCAAAAACTAAGTTACTAATATATCCAAAGTCATCACCAACCAAGTTCTGGTATAATCTCGAGCTATTCCCACAGACTATGCAGACACAAAAGGATGACACAGACCAAGTATAAAAATCAAAGGGGGAGATATCCGTTCCCAAGCCAGACGAGGGACAGTAGAGCACTAACCATACCCTGACAGCTCTCAGACAGCATGGCAGGAGTGTCACCATTCCCTACCCATATCAGGCTTAGGACCACTCAGTTCATAGCAACAAAGGCTGGTTAAATCTCAGAAATCATGTGATCAGCAGTCTGCTAATTTAGCTGATCAGATTGGAAGGTCCCTGCCCCCACTAAAACACTTCTTCCTTTGTCCTATTTCTCCCCTCCCCCAACTCAAGTTCTATAATCTAGCCCCTCAATTTCAATAAACGAGCTGTCCTCCACCACAGTCTCCCAGATCATTGATACATGTCACACCCACTGACTCCTGAGACATTGCCTACACCCCCCAACTCCTTAGTATCCTAAGTCCTTTAGTGCACAATGGCTGATCAGGGGCAGAGGACCCACAGTAATGCATGCTCTCTCATCCTTGGCTCTTTCTGAGAGCTGTGTTAAATGTGACTGAACTCAACAAGGGACACAGCTCCAGCACAAAGCTAATCTGAAATTCCCCATGGTCCCTGCTCTTCTACTAATATGGAGACAAGGAAAGTCCCTGGAGGTGGAGGGCAGAATGAATTGTCAGGCCCACTCTTCTCTCATCACTCATGCCTAAAGTCATCTTACCGGCCCCATGATGTGCTGGAGCCCATGACAGGGGGTACCATTGTGGCTTTATGATTCCATGACAAAACCAAATTTACACAATATCTTTCCACAAAGCCAGCCCTATGAAGGATAATAGATGAAAACACCAACATAAGGAGCAAAACTACACCCTAGGAGAAGCAAGAAAGTAATCTTTCAACAAACTCACACAGACATAATTCTACCTCTAACAACAAAAACAAAAGGAAGTAACAATTACTTTTTCTTAATATCTCTTAATATGAAAATTAGTATTACCAACATATCCTAATCAATTGAAATTCAAAAGTATGAAGAATTAGAAATTTGTTGGCTGTCATCCAGTGGTCCCTCTAATTTAGTAATTGGAGAAATAGGTCTAATATTGTACAATCCGTATAAACTTTCTGCTTGTTTGTACATGACAGTGTCTTGCTGTGTACCACATAATGGTCTTGCTATCTTGCTTCTCCTATCTCAGCCTCTCTATTAGTAGATTGTTTATTTGTTGTTTATAGTTGTTACACTATACTATGGTTTTCAGAACAGCTTACATATTTCAGAATTATCTATACAGCCAAAAGAAACATAGACAATTAACTTGGGAGGTGGCTTATAAGAGAACAACAAAGAGTGAGACTGAATGCTTTGCTTGATGTTTTTAACTATTTTTAGCAGTTTTGAAGAAGAGGACTTTATAAGTTACTCTTTCTCTGAGATGAATGCTTTTCAAAATCATCACAGCCAATGAACCAGATTCTTACCTTCACCTAATGTCTGTGCCACCCTCCAAGCAGAACCATTGTTCATTGAAACAGTTGGTGAATGACTTCACAGATAGACCATCTTAATACATACACCATTTCTTTTTTTTTTTTCTTTTTTTTGACACTTCCAAATTTACAGAACAAAATGCACTTGAGGACTTGGTAGAAAAGGATTTGCAGTCATCCCTTCCAAGAGCTGGTACCTGTGGGATGGGTCAGTTCACCTCCAGCACCTCAGTCTCTGGAAGGCCAAACTTGGTCTTGTAATTGTCAAAGAGCTTCACCAGAGCCTCCATGTACATGACATACACCATTCCTTAAATGAGTGTAACCTGTTCTCTGTGGGCTGAGAATGAAGACAATCACTCAAGTCAGATAGCTTTGACAGTAGCAGAAAATCTGTGCCTACAATTCATTCCTTGGCACAGCAGAACTGTCAACTCTTAGCTTAGCTACTATGGAGGTAAAATCCTTTGGTGATGTGAGAGTCAGTGAAGAACAGTCTTATTACAATGAAATCCAATGTCTAAAAATTGTTCTTATTTTGGGCTTTTACCACAGTAAGAGCTAAGATTTTAAGCTCTACTAAAAATAAAACAAACAAAAAGACTTTATCTATTTACGTTCATTTAAAAAAACTAGAAGTGCTATATTATTTTAAAATATACAGTTAGTTGTTTGGAGTTATTTAAAATTTATATTGAGAAAAATGTATGTATTTTCAGTATTGCTGTAGACAAGACTGTTAAATTGATTGTTGTTTTATATCAAACAACTTTTATAATACTCATTTTTATTGTTACAATATTTTATAAATTTTAAAGAATATAACAAAATTTAAAAAAGAAAGGTAAAAAGAAGAAAGAAAGAAAGAAAGAAAGAAAGAAAGAAAGGAAGGGAGGAAGGAAGGAAGGAAGAGAGAAAGAAAGAAAAGAAAAGAAAAGAAAAAAACAAGCATTGTGCAGTATCCCAGCCTGGAATGTTAACATTCAGGAGGCAGAGGCAGGGAAAAAAAAAAAAAAGACTGCATGGCAGAATTCTCCACTGTTGAAGTCTCTCTCTTTCTGCACAGAAGTGGCACACGGCGGCTGCTTCTTCAGCTCAGTGATGCATGCTGAGAGCATGTGGGCACAAGTGCTTTCCTGTGGTGTGAGGCAGGAGCTGGGGTTCCGTACAGAACACTGTTGTGTGCAGGAGCTTCTTGTTTGTATAGTGGAGCTGCTGGGCAAGTTTGCTCAGAAGAATGACTGCGGCGCCTGTGCATGGCTGTTAGGTGGAGGTTCGTTCTCTAGAACACAGAGCTCTCCTCTGAACATGCCCCGTCTTGTCCCAAAACTTAGCCAGCTTTGGGAGGTTCTTTTCACCCAAGAGTATGAAAAGGGAGCTTTGAAACTTCTAACAAAAAAACTCATCTACTAAATAAAATGACCCCTGCTCTCTCTACTAAATAATAATTTTCAAAAGAGTCTACATAGCACAGTATAATAGCTCAAGTGCCTTTTAAATTCAACCTGTCAAACTTAAAATAGCATATATGATAGGTCATGGATGTAGGTCAGCGGTGGGACACTTGTCTACCATGTGTTTGAAAGAGCCTGAGTTCAATCCCTACTGCCATATTGTCCATGTGTGTTTGTGTATGTTGTGTGCATACATGATATGTACTGTAACAGTCTGAAAATCGCTTAATGGAAGACCCCAGACTAGATAGTATGTAAAGACATAGAGTGTTTATTCTGCAGAAACAACCAACACACAGAGGTCAACCATTTGTTTTAAAATGGGGACCCCAGATAAAGGCGTGCAGGCCTTCTTATAAGGAACTTGGGAAGGCTCCACGAGGATTACAGAATCTAAAATTTTGTTGGTGGGTGCTAGAGGCTCACAGGTGGTCAATGGTCTGCATTCCTACGTCAGGAACATTTAACCATAGCATAAGGTAGGGCTGCCCAGCACAGGTGGCCCATTCTGAGATATTTCCCCATTTTTGTGGTTATCCCTAGGCTAGTCTTTGGGAGGGGTTTTTAGGGCCTTGTTTCTGGATTTGATGGTTTGTTCCTGGAGCTGGTGTCTATGGCCTTCTTTTCAAAATCAGGCCTGGTCCTTAAATGGAGACAAATAGGGTTTGTGTTATCCTTTCCGTGTGTGGTGTGTGTGTGTGTGTGTGTGTGTGTGTGTGTGTGTGTGTGTGTGTGTCCATGGCCCCTTCCTTCATTGGCCAGGTCACAGCACACTGGTCATACTCCCTTGAAGTGGGCATTTGAGATGACTTTAGGGGAGTATTGAATGCCCACAGTTCTGCCTCTAAGGCAACCCATCGCTTGTGACAAGCTCTTCCCAGGTAGGAATAGGGCAGCTTCAAGACCAGGACATGGAGGGTGAATGGCACCAATGCTTGGCTCAGCTTTGCACTCCAGACCTCACATCTGAGCTTCTAGGTACTGATGAGGCTGAGCCAACTGACTTTCCAAACACCCTTCTGTCAGAATAACTGTACTAGAGGCCTCTCATGATATAGAGAGGTCTGCCATTCACAAGGACAGTGGCCCTCCCCAGCCAGGCCCAGGTGGTTTTATTCATCCATCTAACCTACCTGCTAGGTGCTGCCCATCCCAGTCCCTGAGGCTCCAGTGTGCCTGGCAATGTCCCGTACACCATCCTGTTGCACTCAGCTGCTTTGTCGATGGCAGGGCATCAGGACTGCTGAACTTCAGGCTGCACCTAACTTGGAATTTGGTTCTCTGGCTATCCAGTGCCCAGTAATGTAGGTCCTATCCTTACCACCAGGCGCTTTCCTGACTCATCACTGTATGCACCAGAGGGTGCTCAGAAAGCTGAATCTGTCTAGCTCTGCACACTCTGTGTGGACCCTGATACTCCATGGGTGACAATGACCTTGGTTAACATCTCATGCTTTTGCTAACCTCACAGAAGCTCTAAGGCACAGCTCTCATCAGCAACAGACACTGATAAGGAAAACAAAGTTTTGATCCACTAAGAAGCTGCTCACATCCACCCTCCCATAGATGGTTTAAGATTCTGACCTGAGCCATGGAACCCTGCATAGCCTCCAAAGGAGGGAGATGAAGAAAGTCCCCACAGTTCAGCCTTGAAGGAGAGTGGTGTCACAGCATACCAGTGTCTGGGTATTCACACACATTCTTCCCAATTCATACCTATCCCCAGGCTCTTCTTCCCCTCCATCCTCTTAGAATATCACCATCTTTCAAGATGAACTTCTGCAAGACAACTGGATGAAAAAAAAAAAAGGTTCCTCATTTCTAGCATGGCAGGTCAGCCAAGCAGATGTACCTGCTATCTTAGTCACTGTTCTATTGTGAAGAAACACCATGATCTGAGCAACTCTTATAAAAGAGAACATTTGACTGAGGTCTTTTTTGCAGTTGCAGAGGGTCAGTCCACTATCATCATAGCAGGAAACATGACTAAAAGCCTAGCTCTGGTATAGTAGCTGAGAGCTACCTTCTGACCCACGAGCCTGGCTTGGGTTTTTGAAACCTCAAAGTCCACCCCTAATTATGCACTTCCTCCAACAAGGCCACACCTCCTAATCCTCCTAATCCTTTCAAACAGTTCCACTCCCTGGTGGATAAACATTCAAATATACGAATCTATAGGGACCATTCTTATTCAAACCACCACTATAGTATGGTCAATCAGACAAATGAGCATGGTCGACCAGATACACCTGAACAAACAAGCAAATGTGCATGATTAGCCAAACAGACGTGCACAGTCAGGCAAGCTGCTGTATACCACAGGCCAGCCCAGTCGTGGTCCCTCAACCCAGGGAGGATCAGGGTCCTGGTAATCAGGCGGGCAAGGAGTCAGTGAAAATGACACAAAGACATGGACACAGGGGAGTACTGAATCTGAGTGTAATTTCTCAAAATAAGCATCAGACTTTTATGGTTATTACAAAAGAAAAAGAAAAGTCAGGCAGCACAACAATCAAGGTGCATCAAGGTCATCTGAAGCACAATGATTCTATAGAAAAGTATATACATGTAAATTGACAGGAACTAGGCATCGGCCTCATCTATAGTCAGGCTAATCTTAGAAGCCAGGTGTAAATAGTTTCCATTCTAGTCTACAGTATAACCCAGAACCAGCTGGTCCTTAGTAAACATCCAACTATGTTAATCCTCTGGGCTAGCAGAGGTATGCACCAGGGGGGTCCCATTCTTGCTAACCTTACCAAGAACAATACAATAATCTAATTCCTGGGAGTGACTCAGCTGCAATTCTAAGGTGGTCTGTCATATGTGACTGTAATGAGGATTCTAAATTTACTTTGTTGAACTTGCCCTGGGATAATTAACTCTTATTCAGTAAACTCCAATGCCTGATTTCCTTCACTATCTCTCTTTCAATGCTGGAGGTAATATGTCTGAAATAATAACATTCTTTATGAAATTCCAAGCCAAGGATTGGCTCAGCATTGACTAGGATTGATTAGAACACTGGTGGGGGCTAGAAAACAACATCCAATCTAGTTTGGCTATTTGCACTAAGAGAAAGCAAGCAAGACCCTCCATCGACTATCATAAGGGAAAATCTGGAACACGTCCATCTTGGGGGACACCAAAGAATTCCAGACCAGTTTCCTTGAAATTTTATGTCTCAGGACTGCTGTCATGCAGACTCCACTGGAGTGGGTGTGGCAGTTATATATGGTCAACCAAGTAGAATTTCATGGCAAACCTAGCCAATGTGTATGGTCAACCTAGAAGTTGTGTGTGGACAACCAAACATATATATGTGGTCAATCTAGTGAAAGACTCCCGGAGCTCAGGAGACCCTCACTCAAGAGTCGGGATGACACGACCACCCAATAACTCATGAGAGACCGATCTTGCTGCAATCACACGAGGTTTATTCAGGCCAGATCTGGGGTCGAACACATAGCCTAGCAGGCCAGAGGAGTTCAACCCAGACCACAGGGAGTAAGGGGTATTTAAAGGGAAAAACCACAAACTAGGGGGAGTGAGAGTGTTACCAAGGAAACATAACAAAAAACAGTGGAAAATTTCAGAGGGACCCAACCCATGCTTTAGTCAGGGTCAGGGTCATGAAGAAAACATCTTGCATACTCGTTATTCTCAAGAATGTGGCTTTATCATTGTCATTATCATTTACTTTGTGATTGACCACTCCCTAGAAACACCTAGATGTCTGCCTTTGTGGAGGGACTGGTTTCTGGAACTAGCAGGCCTACATTCTTAGCTCCTTACAGAGGTTTTCCATGCCCTTTTAGGTAAAGGTTATACATTATACATTTTTACTGATACATTTCTATTAAATGCTCTTCTTTAAAATTCTAAAATTCTCCAGCCCTTCACTAGGAGGTGTACATGACCAATGAAGCAGATGTGCATGGTCAACATGGCCAAACTAGCAAAGGTGCAAGCAGATGTGCATGGTGATCCAAGCGAGTACATAGTCAACTAAGCAGATGTACACAGTCTAGCAGATGTGTGTTATCAATAGAACAGATGCACATATGCAACCAAGCAGAAGTGCATGGCCAACCAAGTGGATATGCATAATCAGTCAAATGGACTTCATGGTCAACCAAGAAGATGTGCATGGTCAATACAATGGATGTCAGGTGGCAGAGAAAGTCAGCTCAGACTCTTAGCCTGCTGTTTTATCTAATGAATGCCAGAACCTTGTGCCACACCAAGCTGGGTGCAGCCACAGAATTGGACAAGAACCTTCTAAGAAAGTTTTAAGCACAAAGACTTTGTGTTACAGATGAAGAAAATGGAGTAAGAAAAGATCGGGGCTGGACTCGCTCTGTAAGTCCTCTGGAAGTTCCAAGGCTCCCTAATCTCCTTTTCTGTGTCTTTCCTGGGAGCTATCACAGTCTCAGCATTAACTACTGTTCTAGCTTCACCTCAGCTAGTGTGACAAAACACCCTGACACAAAACAAGTTAGGGGAGGAAATGCTTTATTTCACTTATAATTCAAAGTTATAGTTTAATCACTGAGGGAAATCGGGATGGGAACTTGAAAGCAGTCCTGCTTGCTCTCCCACACAGCATTACCTCTGACCAAGGAAACTATTTCATAGCCAAAGAAACAGAATAGAAACCATGGAAGGTATTACTTACTGGCTGGCAGGGAGGCCTATGCTTTCCCATATAGTTGAGGAATGTGTGCCTATGGAATGGCACCACCCATGGAGGGCTGGAGCCTCTTACTTCAATTAACAATGAAGATAGTCCTCCATAGACATGTCCACAGGCCAATCTGATCTAGGCAATTCCTCAACTGAGACTCTCTTCTTGGGTGGTTACAGGTTACATATTAACATTTAAAATCAACTAGCACAAACATAAACTTCCTGAAAAGAACATTAAGTTTTCCTCTGTCCTTCCTCTTTCCAGCCTCCAAGTATGACGACTCCTATTGCCTAGCTCTTGTTAGAGGAACACAATATTGCGACTGTTCTTCTGTGAAGTAAACCAACCTCTGCTAGTCGATTTTGTCATCCTCATTATCTAAGTGACTCTGGGTCACATCCCAAAACCAGTCATTGGCTCACATCCCAAGATCAGAACTTTTTAATTCTGCCTTGATTTTCAGGAAGTTGTTTGGAATCAGAAGCCTCCAAAATAACAAGCATCCAAGGAGCCCAAACTGGATGTATGAAAAATAAAGACAGAATACATTCAGGACTGAAAGCAAAATTCTCTCCTCTTACTGGCCCCAAAAGGGTCTGCCTGTCCCCACCTTAGTGAGAATGTTTCTCAGCAAATATGAAGCAGCCTAGTAAACTCTGGGAGACAATGGTGCCTTAAATCTGCCCACTGCCTAGAAGAGGACACCCAACCAAAGCAAGCTTGTCCCCATGGCACCCCTGGAGTCTGTCTCCTCCTGCCACTCCCTCCATTTGCTCCTGTTCCACAACCCTCTGCCTCCACAGCAACCAGTTTTCTGAACTTCTGTTGTCAGCCTGAGCATGTCTCACAGGTGTAAGACCCAACTATCAGGAATTTAGGACTACAGAAAGAAAGAGAAAGCTGGCTTCTTTGTAGAAATTGACAAGATGACTTAAAATTTATGCAGATATAAGAGGCCCTAAGTGTCTTGGAAAACAGAACACAGCTGGGAGAGGGATCACCCTTCCTGATTTCAAAAGTTACTACGAAGAAAAAAGTATCAAGACAATGTAGGTTTTCTATTGTAATAGATGAAGCCTAAGAAAGTCCAAAAGAGTCTAGAAATAACCCTTATCTCCGTGTTCAGTTATAGATGTTCCTTACATCCATCCATGTTTAGTCATCCAACAAGACAGTTCCAGGGGGAAAAACGCCTTTTTTCAATTATTAATGGTGGGATAACTGAATAGCAACATCAAAAACATCAATCAACATAATTAGATCTCTAACTCACATCAAATACAAAAATTAATTCAGAATGAGTCAAAGACCTAGTATACAAAAGCTAAAGCTATAAGATTCTGAGGACAAAGAAACCCACAGGTTTAAGTTTGCACAGCCTTGGATCAGTCAATATGACTTACATGTGGCACACAACCTGAAGGCAAAAACAAAAGAAAAAGTTCCATTGTAATTCATTAGATTTCAAAGCTAGTATTCTTCAAAAAAAAAAAATAAAAAATAAAAAATAAATGAAGAAAGCTTAAAAAGAGGAAAGAGATGGTATGTGTGAAATGCATACATACAATAAGGAATTTGAACCAAAAATACATCAAGAACAGTAGCAAAAAGGCAACCCAACTGAAGAAATGTGAAAGGTTCATGGATAGGCATTGACCCAAAGAAGGTAAGCCAATGGGCGACGGGTGCAGAAGAGTATGCCGTGGGCAGGCATCATGGTAGCGTAGCAACTCCCAGTGAGGTACCACTTCACAGGCTGAAGCGGATGCTAAGCACTGGTGAGTCAGTAGGATACATAACCCTGTGGTGGAAATAGAAGACAGTGGACACACTTCAAAAACTGGTCCAGCAGCTCTTTAACCAACTAAGCTAGTTAACCACATTTCAGCAACCCCATTCCTACACACCCAAGAGGCGTGCACATAGAATGGTGTGTGTGTGTGTGTGTGTGTGTGTGTATGTGTGTGTGTGTGTGGTGTCCAGTGGCTTGTACACAAATGCTCATAGCAGCAGTATCACTAACAGCCAAAAGGTGGAAGCAACATAAGTGTCCATCAGACAGTGAGTGAAGGTCCAACAGGACAGCTCAGCCAGTAAAGGTGCTTGTGGTCAATGCTGACAACCTGAATTCAGGAACTCACATGGTGGAGAGAATCAACTCCCTCAGGTTGTCCTCTGCCCTCCACACACGTGCCATGAAAAGGTTGTGTAAAAGTATCCTACTTACAATCCTGTTGCTGTGATAAAACATCGACCAAAAGCAACTTAGGGGAGGAAAGGGTTTATTTGATTTATCCTTCTGGCTCACAGTCTACCTCTAAGGGAAGTCAGAGCAGGAACTTCAGGTTTCAAGCCTGAAGAAAAAACTATAGAGGAACCTTACCATGTCAAGCCTAGCCAAAGATCACACAGCCAAAGATTGCCTTTCTAGGGAATGGTGTTGCCTACAGTGGACTGCCCTCTTTGCATCAATTAATAATGAAAACAATCCTACGCAGACAACTTGATAATTGGCTTGAGATTCCTTTTTCAAGTGATTCTAAGCTATAACAGGTTGAAATTTAACACTATCTAGGATACCACACACACATATACAATATAAATATAAAAACGTTCAGTAATAAGTGCATAAACAAAATATGACCATTATATGATAGTAACCATCTATAAGAATGAGAATCCCATGACTTGAATGGGTTTTGAAAACCTCAGGCCGAGCAAGCCAGTAAGCAGCACTCTTCCATGACCACTGCTTCAGCTTCTGCCTCCAGGTTCCTGTCTTGGTTGCTGCCCTCACTTGCTTCAGTGATGAATTATGATGTGGAAGTGTAAGCAAGATAAACTCTTTCTTCCCCAACCTCCCCTGAAAACTTCATGCTGAGTGATATAAGCCAGGAATGATAGGTTACTCAGTGTAAGATACCATCTGCACATATTGTCTAAGAAGGAAAATCTATTGTCTGAGAAGGGAAAAACAAATGTGGGGCCACATAGTACTAGGAGGCAGGGAAGGAGACTACAGTGGGATGGGATAGGTCAGAGAAATGAGAGGGCACAGGTCATGTGCATCACCTAGCAGTGGAGAAGCATGGGTCAGGTGCAAGACGGAGGGGGCACATGCATGCCCAGGAGGGGGCACGTGCATGCCCAGGAAGGGGGTTGGATGTGACACCGGCCACCTACTCCTGAGCTCCCTTTTTGATCAAATGAGAATAACACCTATCTTGCTGGTTTCACAGGGTTATCTTGGAGACCGATAGAGAGGATTAAGTAGAAATGTTTTATATACCGTAGAGTCCTCTAGCAGACACAACTTATACAGAGCTTTGGGATTCCATAACCACTTGTGCCATTTTTAGCCTAGAACAGTTTCCACAGTTACCTCCTTGGCACCTTGGACAAGGCGAGTGCCTCTTGCCAGGGCCATGTCAAGTCTTTGTGGTGCTCCCAGGTGAAGCTTCTCTATGCACTGTAATGAGATCTGCTCCTAAATAGGACATGATATCCACATGACATGATAGCCATGGCAACCCCAGAGAATAAATAGAACTTGAGAGGTAAGCCCCTACAGGAAGGAATGGTGACAGGCATAAATGGTTCTGGAGAGGGGACTCCCTACAGAAGCTGTCCCGGAATAGAGGATCATCAGTAGCGGTGTGGGTGGATGACATAGCAATGAGTAACTGAGGAGAGCCAGGCTCGCAACCCACCCTCCTACTGAGGCCACAGACAGGGAGTGGGGGTCAATGAGGCATGCCCAACGGCCATTCATAGGAACTGGCACAAGAGTGTTCTGTTCCAGCTGCCACCTCAGCCCTCCGTCAGGCAAAGTAAATGAGATACTCAGTAAAGGCATTAGTGAGAGCAGTCACTGATTCATGGTTTTTAAGCACCGGTGAAGGGCTTTTTCCATTGGCTGCAGTTACGGATGGCCAAGAAGCTGTAAACAGCAACTGTCACCATGGGTGAGCCTCCTCCTCACCTCAGCGTTCCCTCAACTCACCTCTCCCACCATGGGCAGGGTCACTGGAGACCTCAAAATTACCCTACCACTCCTCACCTGCACAGCTTGCACTTTTAGCTAGTGCTTGGAAGGTACACAAGGCATGTGTCAAGTCTGCTGCCAGGATTTTGACAGAGACAGTTGGTAGACTGCAACCCATTTCCTGGAGACGCTGAAATGGATCAGGTAAGGAGGCCTGTCTTCCCCCAGTGGGATTGCCAGGCCATTAGCCTGGTTGCATTCATTGCTTCATTCATTCATATAACCAAGCCACTCCTGCGAGTGATCTCCCACACACTACACCCTGTCGGGAATGAAGGATACAAATCCCAATCAAACACACGTGGTTCTCAGTGTGTGGGGGGAAAGGCTTTCGGATTCTTAGGACAGCCTCTGTACTTGCTGTCACCTTCACTCTTCCAAGAAGATGAATCCCTCCTGGTACCCTGTACAGAGATGGCCGCTAACCGTGCCCACTCATGGCTACCAGCCCAGAAGAACCTCACTTTAGTGAAGGACTCTTCTCACTAAGCTTAGAGCTGTTGAGTCTGGCACATGTTACAACCCTCCGTTGTGGTTAAGACCAAGAGTTTGTGCAACCGCACCACTATCTCCTACCACCCCATGTTCCTCTTTCAGGTTCTCTTTCAGAGAACCCGTCTCTCTCGGAAGCTTCACCTACTGATAGGAAAGCCCATCCTAGCACCTATCTCAGAAGTCAGCCCTTGAGCAGTGGAGAAAGGAGCCCGGCACCAGAGGTTGGCAGAAGTGAAGTGCAGGGCATCTCAGTGTATGCTCTAGGGTTTCTGAGTCCACCCAGCATGAACCCCTTCCACACTCTCCACTCCCTCCTGTGGCTCTCTCTCCTTACCAGTGTCTCCCACTGGATCAGCCATTGGCAGGAGAGCCTGCTACTGGCACTGTTTCCAGACCTAAGATAAAGTGAGCCAGAGGTCTGAACCAAATCCCAGATGCATAGGTTGTCTGGCCAGGGACTCCGCCTTCCCAGGTTTCAGTGTTCTGAAACATGTAGCACTTGCCTAAAAGGGTGCTCTGCAGACAGACTGAATACAGTAACATAGAAAAGTGGCTGGCCCCTCAAAAGTGTCTGAAGATGCCGCTCAATCTTCAAGACAGCGGCGGGTGGGTAGTTAGCCTTTGATCTACTTATCAGACTGGACTTCACAAAACAAGAGTCTGCACCTTCTAGAATCTTCCAAATGGTCATACCTTAACCCTTTAGGACCTACAGCATGCCTTCTTTACTGGCTAAGATGGAGCAGGACAAAGGGTGGACTGCTTTTCTCCATAATCACAGGATTCACGTCCAAGTTCCCTGGGCAACTGTCATTGTCATACTGTGGAGTGGTACTGGCCACCCTTTGGCATCCAGAAGGAATGATACGTGACACTGATTCTTGGAGTCCCCTAGAGTGTAGCAATTTCAAAGGTGCCCCTTAGAGATGGGGTGCACACCTCCCACACCCACATTCCAATCCCCATCTCTATGTCAAACAGAGGCAAAGGGCTCCATCAGCTGGCACTGCGGAAGTAGCTCCTGCCCAGGCTTTCAGGGTTGTTCAGACCAGGCTGTAAAACATACCTAAGAAAGACCATGTTTTACAGACTGATGCTCTAGGCAAGAATCTTGTCTAATTTTCAAAAGCAATCACGCCTCCTAATTCTAAGTGCCTTCCTCCTGTCCCAGGTATTTTTCCAGATCATCAGTCTTTCTTACTTTAATGACGGTCTGTAGAAACAGAGTATATACTTACAGTAAAGAATCTCTCAACACTTTAGAAAAGTTGTGAATTATCTATTAATTGATTGACTTTTAAACAGTATACAGATTCTGTGAATGGAAATTCCTGGAAAGAAGAGCTGTCTACAAAAGCTGACTGATTCAAACATCAGGGCTGTAGAGAGTTTGGAATTATGCCGGTCCAGGACCTAGTGGCTTGCAACCTACCCTGGGCTGTCTTGCCCCTTTGCCCATCTATGTGTCAAACCTAACACCCTGTTAAACTTAAAGAACTTTGGAATGTATAACTTAACAGAGTCCTGTTCTCCACCAATCAAAGAGCTAAGGGTGGCATCGGCCAGCATCTGAAGCCCTAGCTGGGATCTCCCCACTGTGCTGCAATCTCCCACTTAGTGTGTCCACCGATGTCTTGGGAAAGTCCCTTGGTTTATGACTTTCTGTGCTCTGATACTATAAAAGTTCCATGAAACTTCTTCCATGTCAGAACATGGAATTTAGGGTAACCTGAGTGTCTTTGTTCCCAGACTCTGCTCACTCAAATTTCACTCTAGAATAAACAGTTATTCTCTTGGAGATGAGAGTTGTGTCTGCAGTCGACAGTTCTCAGGAACCAAGTCTGAGCATTGGAATGTTTTCTCTCTGAGGGGGATGAGGTGGTTGTCTTGTACGTTCTGGAACTCTGGAAGTCTTAAGGCATATATACAAGGTGTTATGGCTCAGAGATGGACACGCCCCTCCTCCCTTAGCCATAGCATCCTCTTCTGACTAACCAGGGGGCCAGGAGAGTCAGTGGTTATTCTTCTCAACCTTAATGGGTCCATATGACATCTAAAGCCACTCCTCCAGCCATACACACTTAGCAGCTGTGTGTGTGTGTGTGTGTGTGTTGTGTGTGTGTGTGTGTGTGTGTTTATGAATCTGTAACTGTCACCTATAGATAGCAACTCTGAGGTTGACAGGTCTCCTCTCCGGTCTCACTTCTCACCAGACGCCTCTCCCTTGCCCTTAGTTAAGGTAAAGTTGGGAACGTCAGAGTTCCATATGGACCAGCACAACACCCTGCCAGTCTAGGCAGCAGAACTCCCCAGCATTGCCAGAGAAGCCCGACTTCTCACTCCAGTGTAAACTATAACTTTCAGATGTTGCAGGAAGTGTTCTTTGAAATAAACGCATCCTGCAGCTCTCTAATTGTGACCTTCCCCAGAGAAAGGAGACAGCTGGAGTCTGGAAAATGGAAGACAGGCCTATGTCTGGCACCTGTTTGCCAGCAAGGAAAAAGGAGGCCAGGGGAAGATTCACAGATTCCCCGGAGTTCCAGGTTTCTGACCTCTCTGCTTCTCCTCCCTGGCCCCAAAATATCCAGACTTACATTTTCAGCCACTCTTGGTATCATTTATTAGAATATTAACTAAATTATAAATGTGCCTGTTCAAATGAGAGTCTGGTCAAGTCAAACTTTAACCAATTACCAGATTTCCGACTGTTTTCCATTGACCTATATATTAAAATAGCAGAAGCCTTTGGTCTCTGGAGGGTTTTGGACAAGTCAGGATCCAGTAGGAATGACGCTCCCGTTGTGGAATTTCACTAGGCAACGGGCTCCAAACAGAACATGCTAGCCCTTCTGAGGACAGATGCAGTTCTTCCGGCCCCTTCTCCCTCTACCACGTTCCTGTATCCAGTTTATTTGCTGTCTTATTTTTAACATTACCTTTAAGCGTCTGGTGTGTTTTATATAATTTAAGTAGCACACACCCTTTACAATGGTCCTATCTGAGTGGTGACATTGTCTAAATTTATCCTGCTGGCCTCTTCTTTGAAATATGGCTGTCCAGTCTCAGAATGCTCACCTGAGGTGAGCAATGAATCCCTGCTTTATTACCAGGGTCTCTGACGGTTCCAGGGATGGTTTAGGGTCAATTTTAGCAGGAGGTCAGGAAGGATCACTGGTCAACTTCAGAAGAATCCCAGTCCAACTGGGAGAAAAGCCAAGGTCTGTGAGGCAAGAGTGTGATTCAGGCACTAGTAGAGAGAATAAGCGGAGGTTGTAGGTGTGGGTCCTTCACAAGCTTCTTAGCATGGTACCCACTCTCCACTCACTACACAGAACACAAATATAGATGCTACCCAACTTACAATTAAGCCCAATCCCCTAATATACCTTCACTCAAAAATAGCAAGTGTGGAAAATGTATTTAGTACTCTAACCGACTGAACGTGCTCCTGCAGCCACATAGCCCACAGCAGACATCATTTCTCCCCACTGTGGTCACTAAATCAACTGACCTGTGCTCATGGCCATTGCTCAGAAACACAAGAAGGCCATGTACCATCAGCCCAGAGAAAGGTCCACATCCAAGTCTAAGGTTCGGTTTCCATTGACTCTGTGTTATGTATGTCATCATACAGGGGGAAAATATCATAAATTAAGGAATTAGAAATTGGAGACCTTTGAGTAGCTGGTCCCCCCATCTCCAGAGCCATCTTACCGCACCCCTCCTGCAGGTTATTGTCACTCCTTTCAGTAGTATGGAGTGTATACAAATGTATGGTGCTGCAGAACACTCATCCCGCAGATAAATAGGTAGGAAAGAGGGATGTGCCAGGAGTACAGGGAATGTGAGAAGCCACACGGGGGTCCCAAAAGATATGTCCAGGGTCGATTCCCCTGAATCTCAGAATATGGGCTTATTTTGTAATAAAAATAAAATAGAAGAATCTCCGTAGATACAATGAGGAATTCTGAGACAAGATCATCTTGGATTGCCTGACTCCTAAAGCCAGTAAATAATGTCTTCATAAGAAATCAAAGCAGGATGCAACTAGAGAGATGCTCCAGCAGTTAAGGGCACTGACTGACTTTAAAGAGGACTGGTGTTCAGTTCCCAGCATACTCTTGGAGGTTCACAACCATCTGTAACTCCAGCTCTAAGGGATTTGGTGCCCTCTTCTGGCCTCCAGGGTCACTACACTCATGTTACACACATGTATTCAAACATTCATATACATAAAACTAAAATAAACCTTCCAAAAGAAATAAAAATAGGAGACAGACACAGCTAGAGGAAGAAGCCATGTGCAAATAGAGGTAAAATTAGAGAGATGAAACCACTCACTTGAAACCCCTGGAGCTTATGAAATGACATGGCCCTTCCAGTCCCTGATCTCTGAGCTCTGGCCTCTCAGACACTAGAAAACACATTTCAGTCACCAGGCTTGAATTTAATTATTACTGGACACTCAGAGAAACCCACCCCTGGGAGAAATCTCAACAGGAGGAGAGCCACTGGCTTGAGTGCAATCCCAGTGGTCCAGGGAAGCACATTGTATTAGCCACTGTATTGGTTATATTTATTGCTGCTACAATAAAACACCTGACAGAGTGGCTTAAGGGTGTGTTTGGCTGATGTGTCTGGATCACACAGGCCATCGTGGAGGAAGAGGTAGGCAGGTAGGAGCGGGATGCAGATGGTCACATTACTTCCTCTTTTTTTTTTTTTTTTTTTTTTTTTTTTTTTTTTTTTTTTTTTTTTTTTTTTGGTTTTTCAAGACAGGGTTTCTCTGTGTAGCCTTGGCTGTCCTGAAACTCACTCTGTAGACCAGGCTGGCCTTGAACTCAGAAATTCACCTGCCTCTGCCTCCCAAGTGCTGGGATTAAAGACGTGTGCTACTACTGCCCGGCCTTATTTTTACATTTTAAACTGAAAGGAAAATATAGAGAGGAGCTTCACATTTAAAAACCTGGAGGGGGGGAAAACTTTCCCATTTCTGTCACTTCCACAATAAATAAAAAATAAATAAATAAATACCCTAAATGTCACAACCCAGCAAAGGCTGGATGTATTTACAGCCCAAAGTCACAACTTGGAAGGAAGACATGAAAGGAACATAGAAAGAATGGGGATATAAGGCCCTGAGGGAAGGACTTGTATGGGTCGCTGCCCTGGTGCCACAGCACTGATGCCATAGACAGCTGCTGATGCCATAGACAGAGGCCTCCTCCACCCAGGCAACAACCCAGAGTTCCCAGAAGCAAGGAGCTGCATAACAGTCTGACAAGGAGACTCCACCAGGCTCCACACCCCTGCTACAATGAGTCGTTTATTCCCTGAGGAAAGCAATGCTCCAGCAGCAAAGGTACGGAGACTCGGCAGGGAGCAGTTCCAAAGAGGCCAGCTGAGAACCAGAGAGGAGAGAAGTCATGCCCACTGGACACAGAACGCCAGTCCTTCCCTCTAACCCAGGATGGCAGTGGCAATGCCTCGGCCACAGAGGCAGGCAGATGGCCATTTTCTAGAAAAATCAGCCAGCCCCAAGTAAAACAGCCTCAGAAACCGCCTTCTGCTGGTCCCTGGTGAGCATGTCAGCTGGCTTCCAGGTCACTACAGTGCAGTCCAAACCATCCACGTTTAGGGACCATCCCACAACCACCCCAAGGCCCAGAGCTATTGTTGATGATGGTGGTTTATTTATTGGTGAGTGTGTGTGTGTGTGTGAGAGAGAGAGAGACAGAGACAGAGAGACAGAGAGACAAAGAGAGGAAGAGAGATTGCACTTATGTGGATGAAGGTCAGAGGACAACTTGATGGAGTTGAATCCTCCTATGTTTGCGTGGGTTCCAAGGATCAAACTCAGTTACCAGACTTGCACAGCAAGCACCTTTGCCTACTGAGCCATCTCACCAGCCCATAATTTTAACATTAACTTTAAAGGCCAAGTGAATCAATAAAGAACTCATATTAAAGCCAACAGTAAGGATAAGCATAGCTAATAAAATCCCTGCGAAAGCAGAGCAAAGGTAAAAAAAAAAAAAGAGTATATAACGAAAAGACAAATATGGAGCCACTAAAGCCCCTAGGGGTGGGGGTGGGGAATTATGAAAGAACTAACAGGAAGCTCTCAAAGTAAAGGACTTGAGTTAATGAGCTAAAGATTTGGGCTAAGAGTTGGTTCAGCTGGCAAAGGGCTTGCTGTGCAAGCACAAAGACTTGGGTTCAAGTCCCTAGAACTCATATAGAGCCTTAGAGAAAAGACATTATGACACACACCTTTGATCCTGGTGCTCAGGAGGCAAGAACAAACACATGTCTGTGAGTTCAAGGCTAGCCTGATCTATAGAAAGATGCCACAGCAGATATAGATGGGAAAAAGGCAGACGAACAACAATCTAGAAGTCAGGCGTGGTAATTCGCACCTATAAAGCCAGCGCAAGGGAGAAGGGGATGGGAGGCTCTCCGTGAGTTCAAGGCCAACCTGGGCTACAGAGGCAGTCTGGGCTAGAATGAGACCCCATAGGGGTAAAGAAAAGGTCTAGAAAACATCAGCCACTGGCCTTTGCTGAGCGAGCCTCCTCGTGTTTCCTTCTGTGAGAGAAGTGATATTCTGGGCTTCGTTTACCACCACATCCTATGAAGCCATCACCACTGTTTAATTATTGTTAAAAATTAGGAAAGCATTTGATACTGTTAACTGCAAAACAATTAATCTCAGGGATCTCTGCAGTGAAAACCTTGCAACATAGTTGTCTGGATGCCCAAGCTTGTGAACAATTAATTACCTAACTTGTAACAACTCTGCATCTCCAGGGGCACAGGTGGGCATGGGAGTGGTGCCCTCAGAGAGCACTGAGTGCATCCAAGCAGAACATGATTTTCAGATCCGTAGAGCAACTTTCTAGCTTTTTTTCCTATTGATTTCCCCATTCTCTTGCTTTCAGACCTCTTCACACACCAGCTATGATTGGAGTTGCACTCTTCTCTCAGAACAAACAGATGCCAGCAGCCACTTACACCTGTGTCCATTCGCATCAGCACCCATCTACACCAGCAGCCATTTTACCAGCCAGAGAGGATTTTGCAACCCTAGAGGAAAGCACAGCCAGCCAGCTCTGGATATATACCCAGGCTCGTAGCACAGAAGCTTCAACGTGCCCCACAACTGGCCTCCAAGAGAACTCTTTGGTTAACCTGCCAGCCACAAGAGCCAGTGTCAGGCAGACAGTGTTTCTGATGTGATGGTATGCCAAGGACCAGTGACCAGCAGAAGAAAAGCATTTGAACCTGAACATCACCAAGCTAGCCTGCATGGCCAGGCAGGAAATAGGCAGAGTTCACCCTGAACTTAGATTCTGAATTCAATCAGCAGCTGTGGCACCTGCTGCCCCACCCCTATGACCTGAAGCTCCTTGAGCATAGGCTTCATGCTGAATAGGACTCCTCTTGCCTTCCTGAAAAGCTCAGGGTCATCACCACCTACTTAGAGAAGGGCTGGAAGCAGATGGTGTCCTTGTGGAGCCTAAGAGAGAAAGAACACAGGTAGGCAGATCCTGGTTGGGCTGGGGCACCCATCCCAATGCCTACTCTAACCAGGCTTCGGTAACTGCCACAGGCCCACCACCATATGGAGCCCATTCTTTGTCAGGGGGATGACTATATTTGTCTACATATTGAGCAACACCCAGTCCTGATTTCTCAGTTAAAGTATCCACAGATGTTCCTTCGAGTGCAGTTGCTACAATGTTGCAAGGCAGCTGAAGTGGAACAAAGGTTCTCAGGGGCATGCAGGGAGTCCACATTCCCCCAAGAAAATACGCATCCGGGTGAGCGGAGGACCCACATCAAGAAAAAAAAAAATCCTAGAAAGGGAGAGGGAGGGAGGAGGGAGGAACAGTGGAGGGAGGAAATGGAAATGTCACAGGGAAGGGGGAGCAGGGAAAGGAAGGGGAGAGAAAGGAAAGGAAAAGGAAAGAGGGGAGGGGGAGGTGATGAGAGGGAAAGAAAGGGGAGTGGAGGAAAGGGGAAACGAGTAGAAAAGCAGGAAGGTCCCCTTGGGTGCCATGTAACAGGAAGACTCAGGGTAGATGCAGAAGTTAGCAGCCACCTCTCAGTCACCTCTAGGATTTGGACAGAGATCAGATGTCCCTTGCCTGAGAACAACTGACTTGTGTGGCCACAGGACACTTGCTCAATATACATTTAACTGCAATTGGCTTCTTGGTTCTGATCATATAAAAGCTGTAGCCAAAAGAGTTGAGTTGTGCAAACAATATGCTGAGGTCAGGGGAGCCAAGAAGAACAAAGGGAAGAGGGGTAGGGGTCAAAGAGATCCCACAGCCTCACTAGGGATGATACCTAGCTGGGGTGAAGGTGGGGTGGAGCAGAGGAGAGGGGAGGAACACAGGGTGGGAGGAGGCTGGACTCTAGCACAGTTCCAAGAGAAGTCCTGGAGCCCATGGTTCACAGGACTTGGCTGAGGACAGTCTTCAAGAAGTGTGACCTTAGAGAAGCCAGCTGGACATCCCAAGGGACAGTGATCCCTTAGCACTGACCCTCAGCAGAGCCGGCAGTGTGTGTGGACAGCTCCCAGATCTGCTCCTTCATCTGTCTGCCAGGGCTGCTGCTCTCTGTAGCCTCTTAGCCTGGCTCTAACCCCCCACCCCTTGCTGCTTATGTAGGCCCACCCGAGGAACTGCGAGGGAAGCTTTGCCCACCCCAGGGGCATCACAGCACCTCAGAGTACCTCCCGCCTCTTCCTGCAGCCTATGTGCCCTGCACCAGCTGTCTCCTTACCCACAGGACATGTCTTCAAGACCCAGAGACACACTGTACTCGGGTATCGGTGTAATGAAAGAATGAATGAGGCTTGGGAACAAGCTCAGTGGTACATCACCTGACAGAGTGAAGCTCTGAGTGAGGCTCAATCCCTATCACCAGTGGGAAAAGATAAATAGAAGGAAGAGTGTCAAATTATTGACTTGTCAAATCATCCTAAAAATTAAAAGTAGGATACATTATATCAAAACCCTGGAAACCTTAACTCACCATGTCCGAATATGAAACACTCAGATTTTTTGCTTGATTGATTTCACACAAGAAAACATGTGTTTGTATTTTAAAAACTCAATTAGAAGGGGCAAAAGAGGGCTGGAGAGATGGCTCAGTGGCTAAGAGCTGACTGTTCTTCCAAAGGCCCTGAGTTCAAATCCCAGCAACCACATGGTGGTTCATGACCATCCATAACGAGATCTAATGCCCTCTTCTGGAGGGTCTGAAGACAGCTACAATGTACTTACATATAATAAATAAATAAATAAATCTTTAAAAAAAAAAAAAAAAGAAGAAGAAGAAGAAGGGGAAAAAGAGATGGCTCTGTCATCAAGAGCATGTGCTGCACTTGGAAAGGGCCTGAGTTCAAGTCCCAGCACTCACATTGGAAACTCAAAAGTGCCTGTAACTGCAGCTCCAGGGAAGTTGGCAACCTCTTCCCACCTTCTCCCACACCTGTACTAGCATATACGTAATTCAAAATAATTCTTTTTTAAATGCACTTGCTAAGAGAACAGCCATCTGGGCCCATGAGGAGACTCTCAGCTTCTTTCTTGCTGGCCAAGGATTTGTGATACACAAAATTGCATGTTGTTTGCTTTAGGTTTGGGTAAGTACCTATATTTACTTACCAGGCTAAGGTTACCTGATAAAGCTGGTGAGAAATTAAGCCAGGCTCAGGTTGGAAAGGCCTGGAGGGGCAAGACTGAGGCTGTGATGGCAATTTTATTGAGCACAATCCAATTTGTTTATACCTTTAAATAGAATATTATGGCAATTGCCAGGAGCAATACAGTTGTGTAGTTGCCGGGGTACAATGATGTTTGCAAGCCATGCAGGGTACACAGGACTAATGTCCGAGACCAATTGTCCTACCAGGCGCCCCCTGCTTCCTTGTCTTCTGAGGGAACAGACTGGAAGACAGGCAGCCTGAATCCCTCACTGCCTGAGGGAGTGAGTGCCTCAGTTTCTCAGAAACTAGAAGTCGCATGGTGCCCCGGGAGCACAAACTCTTACCTGAAAAACATGATGCATGCCTCCCAAGGCAGCTAAGCCAGGCCAACTTCATGATTCCCTGCAAGTTTGAACCTTTTTGGTTTGTTTATTTGTCTGTTTGTTTTTGTTTTTGTTTTGTTTTTTGTTTTTTTTGGGGGGGGGCTGTCTCTACTAAGCTTTCCAAGTTAAATAATTCCTTAATTACGGATGTCCAAAAGAGATTTGACAGGAAGTCATGCACCTTTATTTTGAGCTAACGGTGCAGAATTCAGCTGTACTGAAAGGAAGTTCAAAGTCTATGCAAGGCTGTTGCCAGAGGCTTCAAAGCATGGCCAAGCTGGATTATGCAGGTGCACTGCCAGGGCTCTTACATAGCTTGTTAAGGCTGCCTCACACAATAAAGGCTCGGTGGGTTAGAAATAATGAGAGCCAAAAGCCCATGGCCTGGCCGCCAACAGTTTTAGTGCCAGTTGAGGAATGCTTCCTGGTTCATAGACACCCTATCCTTGTTCATAGAGAGGGAAACTGAACTCCTAGGACACTGTGAGGGTACTGACCACCTCATTTCCTCCCCCTAGATGCTCCTCTACTCTACCATCGTCCTGGAGCTGGGATTTCAGCATGTGACATTGAGAATGATACAAATAATTCTGACCACAGTGACTATGAAGGTCAGCTTTTTAATTTTTTAATTGGTTATTTTATTTATTTACATTTCAAATGTTACTCCCCTTCCCGGTTTTCCCTCTAAAAACCCCCTATCCCACATTCTGCCACCTGCTTCTATGAGGGAGCTCCCCACCCACCCATTCCTGCCTCACCACCCTAGCATTCCCCTACACTGGGGCATCAAGCCTTCACAGGACCAAGGGCCTCCCCTCCCATTGATGCCAGATAAAGCAATCCTCTGCTACATAAGCAACTGGAGCTGTGGGTCCCTCCATGTGAACTCTTTGGTTGGCAGTTTAGTCCCTGGGAGCTGTGAGGAATCCGGTTGGTTGATATTGTTGTTCTTCCTATGGGGTTGCAAACCCCTTCAGCTCCCCTAATCTTTCCCCTAACTCCTCCATTGGGGTCCCTGGGCTCAGTCTGATGGTTGGCTGTGAGCATCCACATCTGTACTGGTCGGGCTCTGGCAGAGCCTCAGGGGACAGCCATATCGGGCTCCTGTCAGCATGCACTTCTTGGCATCAGCAATAGTGTCTGTGTTTGGTGTCTGCAGATTGGATGGATCTCTATGTGGGACAGTCTCTGGATAGGCTTTCCTTCAGTCTCTGCCCCACTCTTTGTCCTTGCATTCTGGAACCATTCTGGGTTAAAATTTTTGAGATGAATGGATGGCCCCATCCCTCAACCAGGGGTCATGTCTAACCTCTGGATATGGTCTCTACAGGTTCTCTCTCCCCTTAGTTGGGTTTCATCCCCTTTGGCTCCTGGAAGCCTCTTGCTTTCCTTGCATCTGGAACTTCCTAGGGGCTACCCCCAGTTCTCTATCTCTAACTGCTACATGCCTCTGTTCAATTCCCTGACCCTCTGTACTTCTCCCCCATCTCCTCCCATACCTGATCCTGTCCCCCCTTTTCCCTCTCCCTCTCAGATCCCTCCCTCTCTCTACCATTCCCCATGATTATTTTGTTCCCCCTTCTAAGTAGGGCTGAAGCATCCACACTTTGGTCTTTCTTCTTCTTGAGCTTCATATAGTCTGTGAATTATATCATGGGTATTCTGAGCTTTTTCCCTAATATCTACTTATCAGTGGGTCATACTGTGTATGGTTTTTGTTTTGTTTTGTTTTGTTTTGTTTTGTTTTGTTTGTGACTGGGTTACCTCACTCGGGATGGTATTTTCTAGTTCCATCCATTTGCCTGTGAATTTCATGAAGTCATTGTTTTTAATAGCTGAGTAGTACTCCATTGTGTAAATGTACCACATTTTCTGTATCCATTCCTCTGTTAAGGGACATCTGCGTTCTTTCCAGCTTCTGGCTATTATAAGTAAAGCTACTATGAACATAGTGGAACATGTATCCTTGTTTTATGTTGGAGCATCTTCTGGGTATATGCCCAGGAATGATATAGCTGGGTCCTCAAGTAGTACTATGTCCAATTTCTGAGGAACCACCAGACTGATTTCCACAGAGTGGTTGTAGCAGCTTGTAATCCCACCAGCAACAGAGGAGTGTTCCTCTTTCTCCACAACCTCTCCAGCATCTGCTGTCACCTGAGTTTTTGATCTTAGCCATTCTGACTGGTGTGAGGTGGAATCTCAGGGTTGTTTTGATTTGCATTTCCCTGATGACTAAGGATGTTGAACATTTCTTTAGGTGTTTCTAGGCCATTCGATATTCTTCAGTTGAGAATTCTTTGTTTAACTCTGTCCCCCATTTGTAATAAGGTTATTTGGTTCTCTGGTCTAACTTCTTGAGTTCTTTGTGTATATTGGATATTAGCCCTCTATTGGATGTAGGGTTGGTAAAGATCTTGTCCCAATCGGTAGGTTGCCATTTTGTCCTATTACAGTTTCCTTTGCCTTACCAAAGCTTTTCAAGTTTGTGAGGTCTCATTTATCTATTGTTGATCTTAGAGCCTGGGCCATTGGTGTTCTGTTCAGGAAATTTTCCCCTGTGCCCATGTGCTCGAGGCTCTTCCCCACTTTCTCTTCTATTAGATTCAATGTATCTGGTTTTATGTGGAGGTCCTTGATCCACATGGACTTGAGCTTTGTACAGGAAGATAGGAATGGATCTTCTTGCATTCTGCTGCATGCCAACTGCCACTTGAACCGGCATCATTTGTCGAATATGCTGTCTTTTTTCCACTGGATGGTTTTGGTTTCTTTGTCAAAAATCAGGTGACCATAGGTGTGTGGGTTTAATTCTGGGTCTTCAGTTCTATTCCACTGATCTACTTGCCTGTCGCTGTACCAAACATGCAGTTTTTATCACAATTGCTCTGTAGTACAGCTTGAGGTCAGAGATGGTGATTCCCCAGAAGTTCTCCTATTGTTGAGAATAGTTTTCACTACCCTGAGATTTTTGTTATTCTGGGTGAATTTGAGAATTGTTCTTTCTGTCTTTGTAAGGAATTGAGTTGGAATTTTGATGAGGATTGCATTGAATCTGTAGACTGCTTTTGGCAAGATGGCCATTTTTACTATGTTAATCTTACTGATCCATGAACATGAGAGACCTTCCATCTTCTGAGATATTCTTCAATTTCTTTCTTCAGAGACTTGACGTTCTTGTACAGATCGTGCACTTACTTGGTTAGAGTTGAAGGTCAGCTTTAATCGTCAGCTTGACACAACCTAGAATCACCTGGGAAAAGCGTCTCAATGATAAGTTGTCTCCATCGAGTTGGCCTGTGGACAAGTCTGGGCAAGGTTGTCCTAACTAAACGATGTGGAATGACTCAGCACAGTGTGGGCGACACCATTCCCTAGGCATGGAGTTGTAAGCTGCATAAGGCTAAAGAGATCAAGCTAAGCACAAGTGAGCACACATGCATTCTTCCTCTCTATTCTCCATGGTGGAGAATAGACCAGCTGTTTGAAGTTCCTCTCTGGATTATAGGCCAGCACTTATCATTGCCTGCACAATTGTTATGAAGTATAATGCAGAGGTGACAGGGGTAAGGGATACCTTGTGGGCCTATTCCAATGTGTCCCCCTTGAGGAGTCATGCCATGTGATAGATCTAGTGTAAGGAAGGTTTATTGTGAGGGAACGGAGGGAAGCAGGGACTTGGAGAAGGGGTAGAGGCAGACAGAGCCATGAGGGCAGAGAAAGCATGGATAGAGAAGGACAGAAAGAGAAAAAGAGGCCAGCCAGGGACATGTGAAGAGAGAGAGAGAGAGAGAGAGAGAGAGACAGAGAGAGAGACAGAGAGAGAGAGAGACAGAGACGAGAGGAGAGGAGAGGAGAGGAGAGGAGAGGAGAGGAGAGGAGAAGAGAAGAGAAGAGAAGAGAAGAGAAGAGAAGAGAAGAGAAGAGAAGAGAAGAGAAGAGAGAAGAGGTCTGGGAGAGTGACCACCCTCTTATACACTGCCAGGCCACCCATGCCTGGCAATGGCACAGGTAGTAATAGTGGCAGGTGCTGATGTAACTGTTGCTAGGTCACTAGGAGGAGTCTAGCAGAACTGTCTATAAGCTAACAACAGTTATGGACTGCCACCTGGAATTGTAAGCTGAAATAAACTCTTGGACATCTGGAACCTCGCTACACAGGATATTGCTTAGGCAGGTGATGAAGCTGAGTAAGTGATGTTAAGATGGAGCAAACACCTCTTCAGGACATCATGACCAAAGAGAATGTCTCTTAGCAGCTCAGGGATACTGAGGTTCCAACCCTGTGATGTTGGACTTCAAGTGAGGGAAAAAGCCACGGTTTGGTAAATGTCCTGAAAGTCCTGTGTGGTGAGGCAGAGCAATGCTGCCAGGAAGTGGTAGAACTTTTAGGAGATGGGGTGGCATGAGGTACTGAGTCATTGGAGACCTGCCCTTGAAGGCAACTGTGACACTCTGGACACTTCCTCTCTCTTTCCTCCATGGTCGTGAAGTGAGCCTTCTGGTCTGTCATAACCCACCATTCTCACCCAGAATGTTCCAGAAACCTGGCACTGTGGGCCTGTCTAATCTTGGATTGTAACTTTCAAAACTTGGAGCCAAATTACACTTCTGTCTTAGTTAGGGATTTACTGCTGTGAACAGACACCATGACCAAGGCAACTCTTAAAAAGACAACATTTAATTAGGGCTCTCTTACAGGTTCAGAGGTTCAGTCCATTATCATCAAGGCAGAGCATGCCAGCATCCAGGCAGGCATGGTGCAGGCGGAGCTGAGAGTTCTACATCTTCATCTGAAGACTGCTAGCAGAATACTGGCTTCCAGGCAGCTAGGATGAGGGTCTTATAGCTACACCCACAGTGACTTACTCCAACAAGGCCATACCTTCTAATAGTGCCACTCCCTGGGCAGAGCATATACAAACCATCAAATTCCACTCCCTGGCCCCCACAGGCTTGTTCAAACATATGAGTCTATGGGGGCCATACCTAAACATAGCATAATACAAAATAAAATACATTTAGTTCAATTTCTAGATTGCCCATAGTCTAAAGCAATCTCAACAATATTAAAAGTCAAGAGTTCAAGGTCTCTTCTGAGATTCATCCAATCATTTAACTGTAATCCCCATGAAACCAGATGGACAAAGTCCAAACACTGCATTTCCATGTCTGATGTCCAAGTGGTCTTCAGATCTCCAACTCCTTTTCCATCTGCATTGACTGCAACAAACTTCTTTCTCCCGGGCTGGTTCCACTCCTGTTAGCAGCTTTCCTCAGCAGATAACCCAGGGCTCTGGCAGCTTTGATGTCTTAGGTTCTCCAAGGCAACTTCAATGTTACAGTTTCTTGTTTCAATGTCTGGGATCCACATATGATCTTCTGTGCTCCTCCATCTCTGCCCTCTGTAGCAGTCTAACTTCAGGTTGATCCACTCCACTGTTGCTGCTGTTCTTGGTGATCATCCCATGGTACTGGCATCTCCAATACACTGGGGTCTTCTGCTGCAACTAGGCTTCACCAACATCCTCTCATAGGCTCTCTCCATGGCACCAAGCCTCAAATCCTTTGCATGACTCCTTCAGTCCTGGGCCATCAACTACAACTGAGGCTGCACTTTCACCAATGGCCTTTCATGGCCTCTCACTGTGTCGAGCCTCAGCTGTTCTTCATGATCCCTTCATGCCTTTAAAACCAGCACCACCTGAGTGGTTCTTACACATTACCAAGTCCTGCTGCAGTACAAGGTACAACCTTGGCTATCTCTGGAACACAGCCTCTTTGTGCTCTCAGGAAACACTTCCCAGAAGATGTCACCACAGTGATGCTGGTCTCTTCTTAATCACCACTAACTTCTTAGCTCCAGCTAACCAGCATCAATTGTCCCAGTAGTCCCTTCTATTTTTCACTCTAAAGCCAGAACCACATGGCCGAAGCTGCCATGTTCTGCTGCTTGCTGGGTCTGGAACATGGCTCCCCTTATTCTATTACCAGCTTTCTGTTTTCCAACTCCATCTCTGCCTAAGCTTCATTTTCCTGGAACTTGCTCTGTAGATTGACCATAAACTCAGAGACCTGCATGGCTCTGTCTCCTGTAATGCTGGGATTAAAGGCGTGTACCACCATGCCTGGATTTAAGCTAGAACCTGCTTTGTCCCAGGCTGGCCTTGCACTCAGAAATCTGTTTGGCTTTGTCTTCAGGGATTAAAGGTGTGTGACCACCATGCCTGGATCTAAATTTATCTGGATAGGATTTTGCCACAAAATCCCTTAATCTCTTCTCACCTAGACCATTGGATTCAGGCCCATTTGACTTCCTGGTGCCCCTTTAATACTTGAGCCATATATTTTATATTTTTCCTTTCTAAATTTGCTATGCTTGTTCAAAACACTCTTCATGAGACTTAACCAGAGAACAAAGTCTCTGCTGGGTTTTTTTTGAGACTTCCTCTGTCAATGTAACTAATATAAATCTCTTTACCTTAGATTCAGGTAGACTCTTTAAACAAGGGCAAAAAAGCAGCCACATTCTTCACCAGAATACCACAAAAACAGTCTCTAGGCCACATTCTGAAGTTCTTCTCTCCTGAACCCTCTTGGGCCAGGTCTGCGCTGTTCAAACAATTTCAGCAACAAAATTCCATATTCCTACTAGGACAGCTCATTAAGCCCCATTTAAAGCATTCCGTGGCTTTCCAAATCCAAAATCCACATACTTCTAGACAAAAGCATGGTCAGCCTATCACAGCAATACCCCAGTCCCTGGTACTAGTTTCTGTCTTACTGCTGTGAACAGACACCATGACCAAGACAACTCTCGTAAGGATGATATTTAATTGGGGCTGCTTACAGGTTCAGTGGTTCAGTCTAGTATCATCATGGTGGGAGCGTGGTATCATCCAGGCAGGCATGGTACAGGGGGAGCTGAGAGTTCTACATCTTCATATAGTGCTACTCCCTGGGGAGAGCATATACAAACCACCACACCTTCACATGTTAACTCTTACACTTCTCACAGGAGCGATGGCCAACTGATTCTTGCAGTCACAATGATACATCCATCACTCAGCAAAACAGGCACGGATTCACCAAAGGGCCTGTGCAGTGTGGTAGCTGGACAAGGAGTCAGGCTTTCCTAAGAACTTACATGCTTGGGGGCAGTAGTGCTTCTCCTTGACTCTGGATAGTTCTTGACCTGAGCAGATTCTTGGAAGGTAGAAGAAAGCCCAGGAAAGTTCTACTCCTA
>NW_022196896.1:116503927-116504663 GCF_008632895.1 Mastomys coucha
GAGGATGCTTATTCACACAGCCAATTATCCACCCACCCACCCTGCCAGACACACACACACACACACACACACACACACACACATAACCCCATCCACAACACACACTCACATGTACACACAGCTATCCACCCACGCTATATGTACACACATATACCCAATACACACACATATACACTCATACATGCACTCATCCATTAAATATACACAAACAAACAAAAAAATACACACACACAGAGCACCTAATAGACTCCCTGGGTTAAAAAAAAAAAAAGTCTGTGAAGTTAAGAGTGGGGAGCAATGGGGAGGAGCTGGAGAGGAGGGAAATGGTGTGGATTTGATCAAAACACAACATATACATGGATGACATTCTCAAAAAATACATTTTAAACTGAAAAGAAGCACTCTCAGCCTACTAAGATGGACGATCAGGGGAAATGTGATCTCTGCAGCCCATCACTGAGTGGGAAGTTTTATTTATTCAACTGTTCCTTGTTATTTTCCTTCTCACCAGGACAGACTGAACACAAGTCTGATCTGTGGAACCCTGTGGCTGAGGAAGAGCAGGGCAGGTGGAGACCTGTACCTCCCCTCCCTCCCAAAGCACCTCCCCTCCCCTCCCATTCTCTTCCTTCTCCCTGTCCCTCTCCCTCTTCTCCCTCCTCTCCCTTTTCCCCCTCCTCTCCCTCCTCCAACCCCTCCTCTCTCCTCTTCCCTCCTCCCCCTCCTCTCCCTCCTT
>NW_022196896.1:116505120-116543983 GCF_008632895.1 Mastomys coucha
CTTCCCCTTCCTCTCCCTCCTCCCCTTCTCTCTTTCTCACCCCCTCCTCTCTCTTCCCTTTCCTCTCCTCCTCCCTCTCCTCTTCCTTTCCTTCCTCATCATTGCTCCCCTCCTTTTCATCCATTTCCCTCCCCTTCCCCTTCCTCCTTTTCCTTCCCCCACCCCTCTCCTTCCTCCTCCCCCTTCTTTCACCCTTATCCTCTTTCCTTCCTTCCTCCTTTCTCCTCTCACCTTCCATTCTCCCTCACTCTCCTTCTCCCTTTCCAGCTTCCCCCTTCCTTCCACTCTTCCCTCTTCCCTGTTGTTTCTCCTGAAGAACACAACCTTTGTGCGCCCTCCTCCTCTTTCTCTTCCTCCTCCTCCTTTGAGACCTGGGCTTAGCCACATTCTTGCCTGTCCTTACTGAGCAAGGGAAAACCCATCTATAGTGGAGACTCCTGTGGCATCTTTGACATTTCACCCGTTTCTCAACCTCCACAGCAAAATCCCCTACATTACAGTTCCGTCGAAGAGCATGAAAAAGTCATTTCAGGAAATGCGGGTGCTTTCTGCTCCACTGCTGCTGCTGAAGCCACTGCTATGCTACCAGGAGAGTGGCTGGAAGCAAGCTTGCAGAAATCAAGCAGAGGCATGCCATTGAGGGTCCTCGCCCATTGCAAAGCAAGGCCTGCTGGTCTCATCTGCCTCTCCTCAAAACCTTCACAAACACAGATACCACCCCCCACCTTCACCTCAACAACGATCAAGTCCACTCCTCTGATGGCAGGACCTCACACACTCTTCTGAGTGGCTTCCAGCCCATGTTCACCAGTGTTCATGGTATCAGGATGCTGCTACATTCTGGCTCTGCTCCATGTCCTGAGAATAGAGGGTGAACAGGTGAAGAGCACCCTCAGGGAGGCTCTACCAGAGGGTGGAACCCACACATCGGGGATCGGAGGACAGTTGAGTGTGCCTTGGGACGCAGCCAAGGGCTCTTCACCTTGTCCTGGGACCCAGGGACTGTGTACTGTGTTTATTTCCTAACAGCTCATGGGCCTGAGTTCTTCCTCTGATGATACGGCCTGTTTGCAGTCATATGTTATAAGATGAGGTTTAAGCTTTGATTCACTGTCTGCCTGTGGGTACGTTTAACCTCCATAGATGGCTTCTGCAGGTCGAGTCCAGGTTCATGCTCATCCTGACAAGCTGTGAGAGCCTGCATAAGCAGTGTGGAGCTCTGAGCTGTGTGCTGGCCCACGGGAGTCTCAGGACTGTAGAAGAAAAGTCCCCTAGCCCTGCCATAACCATTTGCAGCCCCAGGTCATTTCTTCTCCTGGTGGCCGACCCTACACAAGCCCTCCAGAACCATCCAGATCAACCAAAGCTGTCTGAACCCACGCACACTGCCACAGCTGTCTGAACCCACACACACTGCCACAGTCGGGGTACAAGACCTTTTCTGTGGGGTTCGGGGCTGCAGGGCACATGGTGGGATGCGGGAGAGGACGAGAGAGCCTGAAGACAGTGCTAGGGGATGATGTACTTGAGCTCCCTGCTGGGCCGCAAGGTCTAGTGTCAAACACCGCCCCCCTTGTGTTTTCTGACCCCTCTCAGGATCTGAGTCCTTATGTCCTCAAAGGAGCCTGTCCTGTCTCTAAAGCAATGTGTTTCGCCCACCCCACCCCGCTCCCCAACCCCCCACCCCGCCGTGCTGCAGAAGCCCATTTCCTCTTCAGTCCCCTGCAGATAATGAAAAACAGCTGGGAAACATCTGCAAGCCCAGACTCAAGTGTGCACGTAAGGCTCTTAAGGAGCAACGTGGCCCCTCCTCCAGTATTAAGGAGACAGGTCATCTTCTTCAGTGGCCTTGGGCAGCCTTCCTTCTCACCTTCACATTACTTCCTGAGCACCGGAGAAGAAGCCAACTTTCACCTCCTGCCCCCAGTGTGTCCCTTGTCCCCTTGTGGGACAAGGACAAAACAGGGTGAGGGATCACTGGCTAAACTTTGACCTTGACTCTGGAATGTCAGGGAGTTCAAAGGTTGTGGGGCAGTTGGGGGAAGGGGTGGTGATTGGTCCTGAAATGGATGTAGCTTGGGTAGAAAAGAGAAACGTAAAGATGGTGCCACCAGAGAGGTCTCGCTGAGCCTGACCAACATCTGGGCATCTAGACTGCGCATTTACATGACTTGGGAAGAAAACATAAGAATACCCAACTTTACTACAGTGACCAGTGTGTCCTGCCTACAGCCATTATGGAATAGCAGCCAGCCTGAGCAGCCCCAGGCTCCTCAGTAATGGAGGTGTAGAGATGTGTTGAGTGATTTGGATAATCCTGGCAGGAACTAGGTGGACAGGGCTCCTTAGTGGTGGGAGAAAGGGCTTCTGGCATCTAGGTGGCCAAGGTGTCCCTACTGTTTGTGGGCAATTTCATCTGGTAGATGCTTTCAAATGCTTCAAAAATACAAATGTAACCCACACAGCTAGTCACCAGGCCTCTCAAATGTGTGTGTCCCCAGCTTCCTATTACAGATCAGAGAAACCCGGTGTCTGTTTGAAACAAAGCCATTCCCAGAGGAAGAAAGTCCTCAGACAGCATGTTGTAGGATCTGAGTTTGCTATCTGTTGCTTTGATGAACACCATGACCCAAAGCAACTTGGGAGGAAAGGGCTTATTACACCTTACAGTCCACCATGAAGTCAGAGCAGGAACCTGGAGAAGGAGCCATAGCCGAGGCCATGGAGGAAAGCTATTTAATGGTTTGCTCCCTGGCTTGCTTACCTTTTTATTGCTGTGAAAATGCACTATGACCAAAGTAACTTATGGAAGAGACTATTGGGGGCCTACAGTTCCAGACCATTAGAGTCCATGACCACCATAGTGGGGAACATGGCAGCAGGCAGGCATGATGCTGGAGCTAAGTGCTTACAGCTGGTCCACGAGCACAAGACAGAGAGAAAGCTAACTGGGAACCTCAAAGTCCACCCTCAGTGACACACCTTCTCCAAAAAGGCCACACCTCCTAGTCCTTCCCAAACAGTTCCACCAACAAGAGACCAAGTATTCAAATATATGAGCGTCTGGGGCCATTCTCATTCAAATCACCACACTCCCCATGATTTTTTCAGATATCTTCTTACATAACCCAGGACTGTTCATAGGCGGTGCTGCCCACAGTGAACTGGGCCCTCCTATATTAATCATTAATCAAGAAAGTGTCTCCACAGACTTGCCTATAGGCCAATCTCATGGAGGCAATTTATCAGTGGAGCTTCCCTCTTCCAAAGGACTTGAGTGTACACATGCACACACTCACACATGTGCACACACACACACACACACACACACACACACACACACTTACTACTACATGTAATAACTGTTGTATCCAGAGACACAGTGAAGAAGATCAGTTGGTTTTCCCAATCTCTGCCTCTGCATCTGTCTATCTCTCTGTCTCTCTGTGTCTCTTTCTGTCTCTCTCTGTATCTCTCCATCTGTCCCTGCCTCTCTCTGACTCTCTGTATCTGCATATGTGTGTGTGTCTGTGTGTGTGTGTGTGTGTGTGTCTGTGTGTGCCTAACTTCTTGATATGCCCTCCAGGAAGACCTCTCTCTCTCTAATAATACAACACAGTAAACCCTTCTTCTAGATTTTATCTCCTGGGCCAAAAAGATCAATCTCAAGAAAGACTCTGATTGGCCCTGCACGGGTCATGTGCCCCTCTGAGCCAGTTACTGTGGCCAGGAGGGAATCCTTTACTGGGACATATGCCTCCATGGAGCTGAATGGAAAAGGAGAGATGAAGTCAGTGGTTCCCTGGAACTATGTGGAGGATGGGAAGAAGAAAAGGGGGAGGGGAGGAGAGGGAGTCTCTATGTAAGTTAGAGTAAAATACTTCTGGTCACGACAGTAGAATCTCTGGCCTGAGTAGAGACAAAACAACCTAGTCCACCTGGGTGTTCACTTGGACAAAGGACCACCCTAAGGAAGGTAAATTCACCTTAAGCCATACTAAACAGATAGAAGAATTAGTCCTTTCATTAGACACTATACTTGCTCTTCCCAGAATCCCAGCCCAAGTCTGCTTGCTTTTCTGAATCATTCAGAAACTTTTCTTCTAGCTCTTTTCTAAACATATTTTACACTGGTTTTTCCCAACATTTGAGTTTCCTCGCTTTCTCTATAGCTCCCCTCTGCACCATGTGGCTGCTTGTCTGCCATGTGTCTGTCTTCCACACAGCTTCAGTGGCATGGCTTTCTTCCCTCCCTCCTCTGTTCTCCTCTGCGTGGCAGCTCAGATACAGCTGGTTTCCTTTAAACTCTAATAAAATTGCCCTTGAGCTTCTGTCTGAGTCCATTCTTAAACTGTTTTATTAATGATGCCTAGAACCCCAAGAAGAGCCTGAGATTTCTCCTGTATCCAGAGGAAGGAAGAAAGAAGGGAAGGAAGGAAGGAAAGAAAGAGGGGGAAGGGAGAGAGAAAGGAAGAGGAGAAGGAGGAAGGGAGAGAGAGAGGAAAGGAGGGAAGATGGCCAATAGCACAGCCTTCCCAGGGCCTCTGAAATTCACACAGCCTTTCATAGACATTACCTCATGTAACTCCCTAGCAAGCCCTTAAGGACAATTCTGGACAAGAACTACAGCTGTCAGAGAAGTTGGACCATGTGTCTAGTGCAACGGAGCAAAGTGGGGGTGCAGGGGTGTGGAGCCAAGCCAGGGGCTCTCTCCTCTGCTAGATGCTAGGGATGAGGCTGAGAGAACAACCCCTCTCCCCTTTCCCTCTGTCCCTGTGGAAGAGCCTGAAGCGCTAAGCCTAAGTTCTCTAGTACTCAAGATCGCACGGTTGGCAAGCTGGTCAGGCAACGACGTAGGGTATTAAGGACCCCTGAGCATCTATCAGTCTATAACAGGCCAGAACTAGAAACTACACAAGCCACTGTCTATCCCTTGATAACCTCACAGAATACCTAGCCAGTCACCAAGAGGTCCCCAGTGAGGCTATGGTGGCCACTTTCTTACTCACACATCTTACTGCTCCAACCAAGCTCTTCCCAAGACCACCTCCCAAATAAATGACTTAAACTCACTTTTTCTCTGTCTGGCTCTAAGGAATTCCAAGTTAGATTATCCATCCACACTACTAAATTGATAGTGGTCAAGGCCTGGGAAGGTAATTCTATTAATAGAGTGCTTAGCTAACAGGCAAAAAGCCCTGGTTCCATCCACATTGCAGCATCAAACCAAGTGTGCTAATGTAATCCTAACATTCAGGAAGTTCAAGGAAGGGGACCAAAAGGTCAAAGCTATTGAGATACATGAACTATATCTCAAAAAGGGGGAGTAGGAAGAGGAGAAGGAAGAAGAAAAAGAGGAAGAGGGGGGAGAGGAGGAGGAAAAGAAAGAGGAAGAAGAAAAGGAGGAAGAAGAGGAGGAGAGAGAGGAGGAGAAAGAGGAGGAGGAAGAGGAGGAGGGAACAACTGAAGCCAAGCAAGCAGGTGTGAGGAAAGTCTCACACGCAAATGCTCGACAGGCCTGAGCCTGCTTTAATTTGAGGAAATCTGGCGCATTCTGAACAATATGGCCATAAAAAGATCTGAGTAAATTTTCTATAGCAGGTAAATCATATGTGCTGTCCATCAACCCAGGAGAGCAAAGGGCAGTGCAGAGCTACCCTGACCACATTCCCCCTCACACAGTTTCAGAGACAGAAGTGGCTACTAATCAATGGCCTTTCTCCAAAGCAATGTCCAAGCCAGTGGGAGAAAGTCAAGACCCATCAGTCATGTCTACTCCAGCAAAGCGAGTTGGGCATAGTGAAAGGCATGGTCCTGGTTGCCATCCCTGCCCCTCAGCCCACGGGCTCAACAGGCTCACAAAACCATCAGCAGATGTCCCTGTCGTAAGTTCCCTAGGTCCTCAAAAGCTAATTTCCCCCTTTCCAGAGGCACATGGGCTGAAACACAGGCACCAAAGACTATCAGTCACTCCATGTAAAAGACAGACATGCAAAATTTAGAGCAGTTAGCATGGAACCTGGCCCACCTGGGTGAGTGCGAAGCTAAAAATAGACGTGACTCACATTGAGCTGGGAGGGTGGATCACAGTTCCAGCAAGAGCACACCCTCCCCTTCCCGCCCCCCCCCCACGCCCCAGCACCACCTACGGCAGCCAAGGAGCAGAAGCCTGTGTGTACCCTATGTGCAGCCCAGCATGGGCAGGACACTCAGCGCACGTCTTTGGCACCAGCCTCCTATGAGTCACATGGTTGTGGAGAGCTCTGGGGCCGGCGCCTTGAGTTCTGCTGAGCATATCTGGAACCATCTGGCCAGGCACTGGAGCCCGCTTGGAGTCCCTGGGTAAACACATCCCGTCACTTAGGAAAACAGAATTCGATTTTCCTTACTTGATGAAGGAAGCCTCCGGCGGGGGGGGGGGGGGGGGGGGGAGTATAGTTCCAAAAATGTGTGCAGAGCTAGGGGAGGGAGTTTGCCAGCTTACTAGAACAGGAAGCCAAGGGTCTTTGCACAGTGCAGAGAAAGGTGAGAGAAAGCAAGAGCGAGGGAAAATAGCCCCATTGGATGTGTGTCCACAACGACCAGACCTCACAGTTACATATGCTGTGATTTACATATGTGGAGCACAGGCTCCACTCCCGGGCTGTTTCCAAGGTAATTGTTTGGAGTTTGGGACGGATTTCCCATAGAAACTGCTTACTGGCAATAAGTTAACCCATTGAGAGCTTCCTCCAATGTACAAGGAACTGAAGACAACATTGCTTCACTTTTCCCTTCTACATTATATGTATCATTGCTTCAGTGGGAATTAATGTTCCTTAATAAAACAAGGGATCTCTCTTCTTCCTCTGTAACCCCCATCTCAGTGAGTAGAAGTTGGGATGGGTTCCCAGGAGCAGGTAAGTGGAGAGAGATGGCCTGAGCTGACTGTGAGTGCCAAGGCCACATAAGACACTCACCGTCTCTGAGCCTTGGTCACCTCACCCGCAAACAGTCCCTTCTTGTACTATTGCCCTTGATGTTATTAAGCGTTGGAGTATAGAGTGCTCAAGGAGCAGGGCTTGGTCCCAGGCAGCGCTTGACTAACGCTGGCTGTTGCCTCTATTTTTATACACAGAAGACAGAATTCAAGGAAAGCAACTAATGAAGAGATGAACCATATCTATTTTTTTTCTTAATCTGATCATCATGCTTGGTTTATGGCATTCTCTAACAAGGATCTAATGATGGATGGATGGATGGATGGATGGATGGATGGATGGATGGATGGATGAATAGATGGATGAATGGATGGATGGATGGATGGACGGATGGACGGATGGATGGACAGATGGACAGACGGGCAGATGGGTGGATAGAAGGATGGACATGTGGGTATAGATCATCCACAGACTGTCTTCTGAGCCACTGTCTTTAGCTTGAGTTTAGTACCCTTCTTTAAAGCTTTATCAGTCATTTTTCTCCTTGCTGTGACTACACACCGAGTAATAGTTACTTAGGGAAGAGAGTGCATGTTTTAGCTCAGAGTGTTTCCCATCATGATGGGGAGTCATCGTTGCAGGAGCTTGGTCGGGTCACATTTCACCCACAGTGAGGAAGCAGTAACCAATGAAGCCTCAGGCTCAGCTTGCTTTCTCCTTTTCACCCAGTCTTTGACCCCAGCTCTATGGAATGGTGCTGCCCACACTTAGGGTAGGTCTCCCCTCCTCGCTTAACCTAATGTGTCTAGGAATATCAAATCCTTCAGAGATGTGCCCGAAGGCTTGTTTCCATGGTGATTTTAGATCCCGTCAAATAGCAGATACTAACCATCGCAGACTTACTTCCAACCCTACCAACAGGCAAGCCTTGATGCAATTGAATCCCATCTATTAATTACAATTACCTGACCTTTGGCTCTGAGGAGTCATCTCTCCACTCCAGCTTTTCTCTAGGCACTTTGCCACCACTGGTCCCAAGGACCACATCCTTGGAGATGGAGGCATTTTCCATGGCTATCCCTTAGCCCAGGTGTGCCTTTCCCTCCAGCATCCTCTGAATGTCACTCTCCCATGAAGTTAGCTCTCATGTCCCCACATGCCTCCAGCCTTGGTCTCTTATCTGAGAGGCAAAGTCATGTTTAGTCTTCCTGGTGATGATTTTCATTTTCAGACCCCACCAGTACCTTAAGTCCAAACCCAGAGTCCCTCTTGTAGGCATTTCCTGCCTCAAGCATTTCCTCCTTAGTCTCCATTCCCTAACAACTACAATCTCCTCCCAGTAGCAGTTTCTTAGGAATAGAAGTCCCTATTCCTTCCTTCCCCCTGATTCTCCCCTATCTGATTAGTCAGGAAACGAAAGTGGCTACATTGTATCTGCACCTCCTTCCATGTTGCCTGAGTTCACATTTATCTCCAGCTGTTTGTAACTCACTGATCTCTTTCAATGAAAAACAAAACGAAACACTAATAGCACCCCCAAGAAACTCCCCAGTTACAGTACCCAACACGTCACTAGCTTCTCTTACATGGTTTTGTTGTCTATTGCTGCTGGAAAGCACTTAAATACTCAGTGGCTAAGACCAGCCTTCATTCTATGGTCTGTGATTCTGTGGGTTTGGCTGGGTGGTTTTCTGATGCATTGAGTGTTGGCTGGGACAGTCACCTGGGAGCTCACTGCCCTAGAGCATCCAAGAGGGCTCACACACATCTGAAAGCCTAGCACTGGGCTCACTGAGCGAAGCTTCTGCCCTTTTCTTTTAGCCTGAGCTTCTCTCTTCTCTTGTGTAGCGGCTCAGAGCTTCCAAAGGCTCTGAGGAAAGCATCAGCTACAATTGTGTCCTTAACAGAAACAGTATCAGCTCAACCACATTCCATTGGTTCAAGGGAGAACTGAGCAGGAGGAAGTTTTACAAGGCCAGGGGCATCAGGAATTGTGATTCACTGGGGCCATCCTTCCATCCAGCCTGCATCCAGCCTCAATCAGCCAGTACCCTCTGCCACCCAGAGCCATTAATATGGCTCTGACAGGAGAGGGGGAAGGGGGGAGTGTGAGTTCGAGTCTCAGTTGAGAAGTAAAATACCATTTCTACTCACATTCCATTCACTTGACTACAGGAGGCCTTAGAAGTGAGACCGTGTTTACTCTGGGATTGGCCTAATCTGTCTCTCGTCCGATTCCTACTTCCCATACAGAAGTATAGCAAGCACTATTGAGCACAAGCAACACCTTCACATGCTATAGGTGAGAGTAGGCACTGGAGCAGCCTCTCCTAGAAGGCAGTGTGCTTGTTGGTCCTGTCAACTTGATACAATGTAGAATCACCTGGGGAAGAGAATCTTAATGAGAAGTAACCAGATTGTCTTGTGGGAGTGTCTATGGTGGGTGGCACCATCCCCTAGTCAGGTTATCCTGACTAGCATTAAGAAGAAAGCTAGCTGAAAATAAGCAAGTGGGCAGCCAAGGATGCGTGCCTTTTCCTTCAGCTCTCGACTATAAATGTGACTTGACTTGATTCAAGCCCCTGCCTCTGTAAAGCCTCCACGGTGATGGATGAAAACTTGGAATTCTAAGCTTTTCCTCCTAAGTTGCTTTCTGTCAGAACATTTCATCACAGCAGCAGAAATGAAGCCAGCACAGGCAGGACGGTCTCCCACCTTTGTGCTTGCTAGACTGAGCACAGAGACGCCATCGTGCCCAGGGACTTCTTGACTCTAAGATTCTGTAAGTCTTACTCAGCCAGAGAAAAATAAAGGTTTAGTAACCTCAGAGCACCAGCTTCCCTTCTTCCTTCCCAGTTTCTGTGGTGCTGGCTGAAGGGGAAGGAATTCATTCCACTCAAGGGTGGAGGCCGCTGTGTGAGAGGGACTTGTCTGAGGGCCACAGTTCCCACCTAGTTAAGGAGAACACACGGCGTCATTGTGGGTGGCATATTTGGTCACTGTGGGCTGGTCGGTCGGTGCACCCTTTTACAACATGGGACCCGATTCAGGGTCCCATACTAGAGCAAAGGCAGAGAAGCCACGAGGAAATCCAAGAACAACAAGACACTTGACCTATAAGTGAAGGTGGAAGGAAGCAGGATTAACAGGCCAAAGGCACAGGAAATGACTCAGGATCAGATGTCCCAGGCCATCTCCGGCAAGGACATGGAGGGTAAAGTGCCTGGATACGGGCACTGACTCCATCGCTTCCCAGCCATGGGCCTTCGTCATGTTTCTCTGAATATCACTTTTCTCATCTATAAAATCAGCAGTCTTGTTAGCTTTCTCTGTGTTCTTCTGACCAGGAAAGACAAAGTGGGTGCCAGGCTACCAGTAGATGCCTGGTTAATGTCTGCATGGTGGCTGTTATGTGGGAAGCCAGGGGAGCCGTGAGTGAGTGTGTATTGCAGAAATGGGCGTAGACATGTTAAGCACCCGATGTCTCAGACCCATGGGTGACTAGCAAAGCCATATGGGTCAGGCTCAAGAACTGCTGAAGTCTTCCTCTGGTCCAAGTACAAGTGTTTATAAATTATTGATTGATTGGTTGATTGATTGATTGGTTGATTGATTGATTGGTGTGTACAAAAACTAGCAACGTCAGCTTCCTTCTTCCCAAGAGTTTACAGCCTGAAACTGCACCTACAGACACCTCCTATGAGAATGGCTGACTCCTTCCCCATGTGATGTACATAATAAACAAGGAGGTTCCGGATCGTTGTGATGCATTGTTGATGCTCTGTCAGTGTTTGTGCAGCCCACCTAGACCCAGACTTCGTGTGTGTGTGTGTGTGTGTGTGTGTGTGTCCTTTCTTTGTTCCCTCCCCACTCCCAGTCAGGTTTCTAGACGGAACAAAGAACACAGTCAGTCCGTTATTATTCCAATGTCTGCCTCCGCTGGAATGGCATGATTGGTTTGACTGAGAGAAGAAACCATAATGCTTAATGGCACAGCAGCCCATACCTCTTGTGACGCGAAAGAGCCGTAGCTTTAGCCAAGCCTCTCTTCCATCCTGTACCTGCCTCATACCGTATACTCCATCTATGGATGCACACCTCTGAGTTTGGCTGATTATGGAACGTCTGTACAATCTACAAGCAGCCTGAGCAAGCTTAAGCAGCCCAAGGAAGTACTGAGTCCAAGGAGGTGCTGGAAGAGCTGAGACAGGAAGGGCAAGAGCCCAGAAGTTCCTGGAGGGTTAGGCACAGCGAAGGTCATGCTTCACACTCTGAGTATACCCATGTCTCTTAGAAGACAGCCTGGCTCAGCAGAACGTGTGGCCTGGAGTTGTTGAAAGGCAGGCAGAGTGCTTTGGGGAGGGAGAGAGAGCAAAGAATCAGTACCTCTGGAAATCAACCTACGTACCGTGAATCAGGGCTGTGATGGAAACAGGGTGGTTTGAATAAAAATGGCTGCCATAGGCCCATAGGAGGTGTGGCCGTGTTGGAGGTGTGGCCTTGTTGGAGGAAGTGCGCCACTAGGGGGTGGCCTTTAGGTTCGAAGCTCAAGCCAGGCCTAATGGCTCAGAGTCTTCCTTCCTGCTCCCTGCCAATCCGGATGTAGAACTCTCTGCTGCCTCTCCAGCACCATGTCTGCCTATACACTGCCATGTTCTCCACCATGATGAGAGTGAACTAAACCTCCTGACTGTGAGCCAGCCCCAATGAAATGTTTCCCTTTGTAAGAGCTGCCGCGGTCATGGTGTCTCTTCACAGCAATGGAAACCTTAACTGAGACAGCAGGAGAATGCGCTCAGTCTTTAGGGCAGAAGGCATAGGGTGTTTGATTTTGTGTCATAGGAAGCTTTGCTGAGCAACCCAAGTGCTTACTTAGCTTTGCAGCTGCTACTGAAGAAACATTCAGAGTAGGACCCCACTGCTAAGGAATCCAGGTCAGAGTTATAAGCAAATAGATTGGGCCCTCAGATAAGGCAAACAGCAAAATGAGTCATGGGTTAGCCTGTCCTGGCGGAAACAGCTGTGAGGTAGCCAGAGCTCTCGAGGTAAGTGGCTGAGTTCGGCATTCCAAGTCCAGATGTTTCCAGAAACCAGTGGAGAGCAGCAGCGGAGGCTGCGGGACAATGTGGAGGGCAGTGTGAGCTAGGTCGTGGTCACCCAGCCACAGCAAGGAAGTCACAACACCCTAAGCCTGTCATGCTAAGTAAATAAATTAAGTGCTAGATTTGTATGTTATGAAGTGTTTCTCCCCTCCTCCTCCCCTTCTCCTTCTCTCTCCGTCCCCCACTCCTCCCCCCCCCTCCCTACCACCCACCTCTCTCCAGGCTCTCATTATGTTCCCAGATTGTCCTTAAACTTTTGGGCTCAACAGTCCTCCTCCCTCAGCCAACCAAGTAGCTGGGCATGCCACTATACCCAGCATCAGATGTTTAGACCTGAGAGACTCACTCAGGATGAGCCACAGATGGCATGGGTCACGAATGGAAGCCTTCCAGGGACACGAGCCTCCATCCCCACCAAGATGGCAGCCTGGGCAGGATACTGTAGATGGGGTCCCATCATCCTGACTGCTGACTCTGCATGGACAGGATACTGTAGATGGGGTCCCATCATCCTGACTGCTGACTCTGCATGGACGGGATGCTGTAGAGGGGGGTCCCATCATCCTGACTGCTGACTCTGCATGGACAGGATACTGTAGATGGGGTCCCATCATCCTGACTGCTGACTCTTCATGGACAGGATACTGTAGATGAGGTCCCATCATCCTGACTGCTGACTCTGCATGGACAGGATACTGTAGATGGGGTCCCATCATCCTGACTGCTGACTCTGCATGGACAGGATACTGTAGATGGGGTCCCATCATCCTGACTGCTGACTCTGCATGGACGGGATGCTGTAGAGGGGGGTCCCATCATCCTGACTGCTGACTCTTCGTGGACAGGATACTGTAGATAAGGTCCCATCATCCTGACTGCTGACCGCATGGGTAGGATACTGTAGATGGGGTCCCATCATCCTGACTGCTGACTCTGCATGGACAAAGAGGAGGCTGTCTGGCTGTGTTCTGGCAGGAAGTAAGGCAGGCAGAAACTTGTCTGTGTCTTCCACTAAAGACGAGCGTTCTAGTTAAAGGTTTGGGCACACACACACACACACACACACACACTTTGAGATGTTTGTCATAAGAATGTTCAGGCACAGAGTAGAGTGAAGAGAGCCATCGAGGAATACCTCCTGTCCTCCTCTGGACTCAGTGTGGACATTGCATAGCCCTTTCTCTATCCATGACTCCCTCTGGACTGCATGCCACTAATCTTATGCAGAATCCTGGGAGGTTCTAGTATATGAGCAGGATGAGAAACAGGGAGGTGTCCTGATCACTGGGATTCACTTCGATTCACATCTGGGCTTTCCTTCCCATGCTTGGCGGTGAAGGGTAACCATTGTCTTCTAGCTTCTGGGTGGCTCAGACATACAGGCACTGGAGGAGGTCTGGGGAAGACCGATGAAAAAGACTCTGACTCTCTCTTTCCCCCTCTCTTCCCCTCCCCTTCCCTCCCCCATGCCTCTTGTGCATGTGTGCATGTATCTGTCTGTCTGTCCTTCGCTTCTTTCTCCCTTCTCCTCCCCCACCTTAGATATCACCTCCTTCCACACCCCGTGGAAACACCTCTGTATCTTGGGCCCCCAGTTGACCTTCCGGGTCATGTTTTATTGTTCCATTCAGACTTTGTCTACAAAGAGTATCTAACAAGCAGATAGTTTGGGTCTTTTGGGAAGCACAACAGAGGCAGATAACTCTGGCAGAGATGTGTAGTGGGCAGAGCCCACAAGAGAAGAAAAGAGAGCTGGTATAGAGAGAGAAGGCTTCTGATGGCATGGAGTCTGGCCCTGGAAAGAGAGTCTCAGCTCGTGACGCTGTATGAGATATGCAAGCAACCCTGCGGAGGAGGTGCACTGGGCAGAAGCCACCAGACTCTGTCTGGTCCCAGAGTTTCCAGAGAAGCACTATTATGGAGCTGCCTGTAGAAAAGGCTAAGGCTCACACACCACAAAAGATGCTGGGGGTGCTGAAGCAGAGGCTGCCAGCCAACTCCCGCCTCCAGCTTTCCAGCATGTTCTTTTGGAAGAAGGATCTAAGTGGTGTCCCGCCATATCCGCCTCAGCAGACTCATCCCTTGGGGGAAGAAAGAGCTTAAGTCACACATCTTGATTCCATCCTGAAGGAACTTCGTGTGAGTAAGAAATGAACAAGAAGGGGGTGGGGGCTCACTCCGGGATACTGATGTATATAATCCCAGCGCCAGAAGTCTCTTGGCTGTGGAAGTTTTTAAATAGCTGATGAGCCGCACGAGACCACAACGGATGAGATTGTTAGGACCCAGCTGGGATGAGTTAAATTATCTACACAGGACAGAGAAATACTTGAAGCAATAAATCTCCAGCGGTCGTCCAGGGAACATGGGAAAGTTTCCTATAAAATTACCATCAGTTACCTGCTTCAGCACTAGCCAAAACCTCCCACTTGGATTCTGGATGAACTGTTCTTCCCAAATGGATCTTATTCACATACAGCAAGATGCACTTGCTTAAAATGCCTCGCTCAGTGAATCCTGACCCTCTTATGTGTGAGTCTAGCAAATGAGTTAAAATGCACAGCCACCTCCTCGACAAAAGGCAAGGCACTTCCTTCAGCCTAAAGAGATGCTTGCAATTCTGTGGCAGCCATTCTTGACCCTGACCCCAGGCAGCCATGTTTCTAAGCTGTAAATCAGAATTGCCCCTCTGGAGACTCATATGCACGGAACCTTTCTCTAGGATGCCTTGTGTCTCCTTCACACGGGACGATGTCGGTGGAGCTCACGCATCTGCTCTGCAAACCCTCAGATTGCTCTTTCTATTGCAACCTAGGCTCCATGATGTACATGCATGACAACGTGTTTACCTACTTGCTTGTAGACAGCCTCTTGCTAGGTGTCCACAGGCGCTTGTGCACAAGCTTCATTTCTCTCAGAATCACCTTACATTTTAACTTTTTTACATTTAACTTCTTTTTTTACTTCTAGGTAATTGTAAATTCACATGTGGTAAATGACAGAAATCAATGTGCCTTTGACTTAGCTTCTCTAAATGGCAATGTCTTACATAATACACAGCACTGCATCTGTGTGTATGAGTGTGTGTGTGTGAGAGAGAGAGAGAGAGAGAGAAAGAGGGGGGAGGGGAGAGAGACTGGGTATCTGAATGTGTCAGTGTCTGGGTATCTTTGTGTGCACCTCTCTCGCTTTCTCTCTCTCTCTCTCTCTCTCTCTCTCTCTCTCTGTGTGTGTGTGTGTGTGTGTGTGTGTGTGTGTGTGTGCACATGTATTGAGTTCTTAATGGTTTTATTGCAGGTATAATTCATATGAACGCCACCTGAGTCAAGACCCAGATCAGTCATAAAGATTCTTCAAGGAACTATATTGCCACAGCCGCCTCCACTCTTTCCCGTTCGTAGCCAGGCGGCTCTATAAACCCCCTTGTCTTAGTTGGGGTTACTATTGCTGTGCTGAAACACCATGACCAAAAGCGATTCGGAAGGAAAGGGTTTAGCTTGCTCACAGTTCCATATAAAACAGTTCGTTATTAAAAGCAGTGAGGGCAGGAACTCACACAGGGCCGGAAGGAACCTGGAAGCAGGCTCTGGAGGGGTGCTGCTCACAGCCTTGCTCCTCGTGGCTTGCTCAGTCCGATTTCTTATAGAACCCAGGACCACCAGCCCAGGAATAGAATCATCAACAATGGGCTGGGCCCTCCCCAATGAATCACTAATGAAGAAATTGCCTCACAAGCTTGCCTACCACCCAGATCTTCTGGAGCCCATTTTCCTAACTGGCATTCCCTCCTCTCTGAAGACATTAGCTTGTGTCAAGTGGAGATAAAGCTAGCCAGGACATGTTTCTCTCCCTGAGGGGAATCATGACCCACGGGTCTATCCTGCCATAAGACCATCCTGTCATAATACCATCATTTAGATTCCTGTGGCCCTAAGCCCTAACACTGTAACCTGCTCATTTATAAAAAGGCAATCCTTTTGAAGATGAAGCACAAGTTAGAATCAAGAAGGTAGCAACAGCTGGTCCAGAACCCAGCCGTGCTGGAAGACAGCAGGGAAGAGGCATTGAATCTTTGAGAGAAACAGCGAGCTCAGTGGGATTCCCACCCACCACAGGAGGCTAGGTGAGGCTATCATCACAGGGGCTGGACAGCTGGCTCCACAGGTAGATGTTTCACTAGCACACATTTAATTGCTACTAGGTCCCTTGAGCCCTCTGAGCTCATGCAGTAACCCAAACCAGCCAGAAGAGGGCACCAGATGCCTGAAGAAACCATCCACCATGCTTGGGGAGACCTGTCAATTAAGGCCTGCACCCAGGAAACCTGTAGGCAGGGACCACCAAGGTTGTTGACCCTGAAGCCCTGGCTCTCCAGGCTACCTTCCCCTAGGGATAAGCAGGTATCTGGTGAGGTGAAGGGGATGTTTGATTGCAGGGAAGAAAACAGAAGTGAAGGACGGTTGAAATACATATCCCATGCTCACAGCCATCCATTGGACTGAGCACATAGTCCCCAATGGAAGAGCTAGAGAAAGGACCCAAGGAGCTAAGGGGGGTTGCATCCCCATAGGAGGAACAACAATACGAACCAACCAGCACCCCCAAAGCTCCCAGGGTCTAAACCACCAACCAAAGAGTACACATGGAGAGACCCATGGCTCCAGCCACATATGTAGCAGAGGGTGGCAATGTGGGACATCAATGAGAGGAGAGGCCCTCATGAAGGCTTGATTCCCCAGTGTAGGGGAATGCCAGGACAGGGAAGCAGGAGCAGGGAGAGGGAGGATGGGATAGAAGGGATTTCGGAAATTTGCAATGTAAATAAAGAAAACATCTAATAAAAAAAAAACTTTTTTAAAAATCCCAGATGAGGGGCGGTGGTGGCACACGCCTTTAATCCCAGCACTTGGGAGGCAGAGGCAGGCGGATTTCTGAGTTCGAGGCCAGCCTGGTCTACAGAGTGAGTTCCAGGACAGCCAGGGCTACACAGAGAAACCCTGTCTCGAAAAAACAAAACAAAACAAAAAAGATTTATTAAAAAATCCCAGATGAGGATGCCCATTGCCTGAGTCAAGAGAGGAAATAGCATCTCAAAAGTCAGAATATTAGAGGTCCAAGAGACTTCTGGTGTCTGAAGGAGTTCAGGTGACTCCAGTGAAGAGCCTAGCTCAGCATCACTGAATCAATGTCCCCCAGCCACTCAGAGACCTCAGTAGCCTGGTGGCCTTTAAAGAGAATCTGTGAAGCAAGAAGACACAAACGCCTTGCTTGCCCCAGACTAGCCTGGATGGGACCCTGCTCCACCATGCACTGTCCATGGCTCTTTTGTAAAGTCACCGCCTCCATGAGCCTCAGGCCCTCCTCTATCAGGACAGTAAGGACACCAGAAGCACCACTTGCCTGCTACAGAGACTGGCTCGGGTCACAGAAAGGATGCCTAGTGCAGAGCCTCATATGGTATAAGGCTTATAGCACCCCCATGTCATCAGAAGCCAGTGTTAGCATCATGAGGAGGGGAGCAACTCTCAGCTGGGGCTGCGATACAGAGAACGGGCTGGGCATGATGACAACCACCCCCTCTAGAGGTCATGGGGACTGCCCTTTTAACACACATCATCTCCTAAAGTTCAAGGTCCCTTTTCCACTGCTGAAGAGGAGGCCTTTCTTGTAGGATTAACAACCTCCTGGGTCTACAGCTGCACCACCCAGAACCCACCTGACTTAGGAGTAACAGCAGAGTGTGGGGACTCTATTTGCTTACTCAACAGCCATTGCTGAGGCCAGGCACAGGTGCTAAGAGTGTAACTGTAACTGCATGATGCTGGGGTACACTGAAAATCCCCTTAGATTCACTCTCTTCCCCCAAAATGCCAAGAGCCCACGTGGCCAGTGGGGTAGGTGCCCTGGGATAGAGTTGATGGCTGTTCACACCACTCCTATGCTCTGGAGTCTTCAGATCGGAAGGCTAGGTCCTGGCAGCCCTAACAAGCCAGGCTCTGCCACCTCTCATCGATTGGATAGTTAATGAGGCGTTTAATAATGTATGACAGGGAAAAAAAAAAAAAGGTTCACTCAGTGTGGCCACACTAGGAGGGGATGGAGGGATCAAGATGTTTAGTGGCCCCTGAAAGTCCAGTGTGAGGTGCTGGCATGAGATGTAGGTTTAAGTGGAGAGCAAGAAGCACATATAACTAGGCGGTCTCCATCGAGGTGAGACATCGTCATCTGGGCTCCAGTCTCCCCAACGGTGTTCTGACTAACTGTTCAAACTGAAATCTCTTCCTAGGAGGCAAGGTCCTCCTCTGGCTTGCACTGGGATCCCGGCCTTTTGCTTCACCAAGCATGAGATTCCTAAGAAAACTTTAATTTCATATGGGCTTTGTTTTAATAGTCTGATGGAGGGTCTCAAATGTCTTTCTAGAATAGCCACACTCCTTCCAGGGCAGTTACACTGTCCACTGCTTCCTAATTAGGAAGCCATGTGAAACCCCAAAGGCCCAAGAAATCCAAGGCCAGGGTGTTCCTGGAGTCATAAACTTCCGTCTATGCTTCTCTACTGTCTCCCTGACACCAACTATTTGAGGGCAGTACCAACACCACCATCCTTGGCCTCTGTCTTCTCACTGGGCTCAGCCAGTGAAGGCCCAAGAAGGGCTTAGTAGGGGAAAAAAGCCTTGATAGGAACTAGGTGTGGATGCACGATGCCCCAGAGCTCTGTGGCCGCAGTCTCAGAACTATGCTGTCCTGAAACCACATCCTCTGTTTTTCTGGCCTTAAGGTAGGTGGATTTTGCTGTGGCCAAGTGAAAGGAGGGCTCAACTCTCTTGCTTGGCTTAACTATACCACGCCTTTGTCCGGAGAACCTGGCCACACTTCTGCCCTGCCTCCATCTCAGGCAGTAGCTGGGATGCACAGACCAAGGCCCCCAGGAGGTAAGCATTGAATGGTCTTGGGCTCTGTCCCCCAGCGTGCCCATTTCCTGGAGGACCTGACTCCATCCCGCCATATCAAGCTGGATATCAGAAATGGAAAAAAATTGCAGGGCGCCCAGAAGGAAGGCTGGGTCTTCCAGACCTCAGACCCAGACAGAAGTGCCTCCACTGGAAAGCTCCTGTAGGTGAGCAGACCAGAGGACTGTTGCCAGCGTGTGCTCTTCACCGTGTGATACTCAGAAAGAACATCTCCAAAGCCATGATATGGCTCCTTGGCTGTCCCAAAGCCACATAATCCCTTACATTCCCCATATTCATTACTGTCTTCTAGGAATGGCAAGTTGGGTCCCACCCCACGCTCTACCCCACCTCCTGCTAGAAAACAACCCCTGCGCCTCCCTGCCCACACACAGCCCACTGCACCTATCCCCAACATCGGCTTTCTTGCAGTGATGTCCTCCCTGCCACAAGGTTGCCAGAAGTGATGCCCCAAGGCTGGCCTGTAGGGGGCAGCACTTTCCCAGGGTCCAGAGCCCAGCTAGGGTTCCAGCCTTTCCAGCACAATCAGCCTTAGGCAGAGATGGGGGCTTTTCTGGCCTTAGGTCCCAGAGGCTGCATGTGGGTGGGTCCCTGCAGGCCTAGAAGTTCTAGCGTTTAGATAGGCAATGGGCTAGGGATCCTGGGTGGTGGGAAATCCCAGCATTCCACCTCTATCAAGGGACTCCCCAAGAAAACTGGAGTAGAGCCAGTTCCCAGGCTCTGCAAAGCAGTCCCCTAGCCTGGCCAACAACCAAGGCCAGAACATCAGGAGTGCAGTTAGTTTGTCTTGTTTATTTAATTTAGTATTGGGAGAGGACAGAGAGGAAGGAGGGAGGGAGGGAGGAAAGGATGGGGCCAGATGGGACGGGAGAAGAGGGAGGAGAACAAAATTGAGCATTAAGAAGTTTGTGGATGAAAACTGTTGGATAGGGGTCCCAAGCTGGTAACCCAGTGTGGCTTGGTGTATGGTTATACTTTTGAAGTACAAGGCAGAGAGGACAGACCACCAAAACGCAGGGTGGTAGAACTGGGCTTCCCGATGAAGGTCTTCTAACAGAATGCAACAGTGTCCCAGGAGTGGGTGGCCTGAACCCCAGTGTCTTCCCTCCACCCTCTTGGGTGGGCTCCGGGCCACCGCCGTGGGGACAGACAGGGCGGGCGCCCTGCACAGAAGCCGCAGCCCTGCCCTCCGGACTGCGTGAGTCACGATGGCTGGCTGTACACCAAAGGATTCGAGGGAAGGCAGGCTGGGGAGGAGGGGGGGCACGGACAAGGGAACCCTGGGAGACAAGGGAGGCAGAGGGAGAGAAGCTAAAATACTACTTCACCCTCTTTGAGAAAAAGTGTCGGGGCCAGCAAAGGGGTCCCTGAACTAAATGCAGGGAGACTGAACGGGCTGGCTCCGGTCAGCTGACTATGACAGGTGACCGCCAGCTCTTGGGGGTGTTGATTTGGTACTGCGCCCAGGTCTGCCAGCTGTGGTTCTGTCGCCCCCTCTCGGTATGGAGGAGTCACAGCAGGACACTGCTTTCAACCTGCACAGGACTGTGAGGCTAGCCTGAAGAATCCTCCCTCTTATCCCAGGAGCATCCTGCCAGGAAGGGATGTCAAATGAACCTGGCCTTAGAGCAACCTAGGAATGGAGGGACCGGCCCTGCAGGGTGTCCCAGACCCTCCTCTCCTGGTACACAGCAAATGGAAGAAGACCAAAGAAAGCAAGGGGGAATCTGCAATCCCCGCCTTGGGAAGGCTGAAAGCAGGAGGATCAAAAAAAGTAGTTTCAACGTGAGAAAATATGAAGTCCTTGTGTCTTAAAGCGCAGGAAGCCGCAGGAAGTTCTGTCTTTGCTAGAGACCGTTTTGGAGTCCACCGTACTTGCAAGTCGCGAGACCGAAGGAACACGCCGATCTGCCTTCCTCCTTCCCATCTTCAAGGAGTCGCCTGCATCCACCTTCACGCCACGGAACCCATGTGGCAGTGGCTCTCACACCAGCTGTCAATTTTGTTCCCATAACAAGGGGTTTGGAGATAGATCGTGTTTGGAGAAGATAGATCAGTGATACCATAGGGGTTCAAGCCTGTCTTTCTACCCAGGATCCTTACCTCTTTCTCCTAGGGGAGCCTCTCACTTGTCTCCTCCGCGTTGCCAGACACTCTTGGCAGCTCCAAACCTAACTCATTCCCACCACGCCCCACGCCCCATGCCCCCATCATCTGAACTCCAGGCCAGAAAAATGGAAAAGCACAGAATAGCAAAGAACTTTGTTCTAGTGAAGGGACAGTGGCCTCAGGGGTCTCTCTCCCTCATCGCCAGTGTACAGAAGGTGTCTCAGTATCCTCCTACGAGGGAAACAGATTCTCATCGGGAATCTGCATGGAATCAGGACGTATTAGTCCAGACAGGACATGGTCATTGGTGGGTGCTGCATGGTGCTCTTCTTCGTGCCTTGCCTCCAAGGCGAAGGCTGAGATTTCCACAATATAGACAGAGCAAATGAGGCACAGTATATGGCTGAAATTCTTCTCCAAGATGATGCAGCTAATGGTGACACTCCAGCCTCCTTGCTTTAGAGATTAATGGTTGATTACTTGGTGGTTTAAAATTGACTGTTGGTACTGGGCAGTGGTGGCACATGTCTTTAATCCCAGCACTTTGGAGGCAGAGGCAGGCAGATTTCTGAGTTCAAGGCCAGCCTGGTCTACAGAGTGAGTTTCAGGACAGCCAGGGCTACACAGAGAAACCCTGTTTTAAAAAAAAAAATTGGCTGTTGGGATATTTTATGATATGGGTTTGTAACTTCAAAGAGAGACGATTCCATGTGGCTCAAAGTTCCAGAAGTTTCTGTCCAGGCATTTGACTCCATTGCTCCTGGAGGCTGAGCACCGAATGGGGAAGGTGTTTTAAAGCAATCCACCTTATAGACTGGGAGCAGAGGCACCACACCTGGGGACCCACTTCCTCCTCTGCTAGGCCCCACCACCTAACATTTCCAGAACCACTTCTTCCTCTGCTAGGCCCCACCACCTAACATTTCCAGAACCAGAGTATTGACCAAAGTCTAATTACACACCACCTGACAGGCAGCAGGGAGAAGCCAGTCTTGCTTCTGGAAAGTTCCTTTCAAATTATAAGAAATGCCAAGCAAATCCAAAGTTAGGGGGCAATCTACAAAATAAGCAACCTATACAATTTATGCATAACATTTTCCTGGAAGCCAGGAAAAATCTGAGGAGGAAATTCTATCCAAATATTAAAAGACAATGGGGCTAGTGAGATGGCTCAATGGGTAGTATCACTTGCATAGCAAGTATGAGGGTTTGAGTTCAAATCCTCAGCATCCACCTAAGCCAATCACAACCGGACATGGTAGCACACAGTTTAAACATATCACTTGGTGGAACATAATTTAATCCCATCACCTGAGAGGCAGAAGCAGGTGAATGTCTGTGAGTTCAGAGGCCAGACTGCTCTACATAGTGAGTTCCAGGCCATCCAGGACTACAAAGAGAGACTTTGTATAATATACATATGTGTATGTATAATTGTGTATATATGTCTGTGTGTATATATACATACACACCTATATACATAAATCATATACAAATTGAATCACATACTATATATGTGTATATATGTGTGTACATATATATGTATGTATAGTATGTGTGTGTGTGTGTGTGTGCATGCGTGCATGTGATTCAACTTGTCTCATTACTTTGAGTGTTTATAATGATTCCTGAATGAAGGCTCTGTCATTTTAGGCTTCTCTGTAGTCATCCCCTTTCTTCCTCTTTATAATAAATAAATTCTTTGTGGGGAGGGATGTGTCCATTCATCATTTACATATAATAAACATGCTTATATATTATTTTTAAAGATTCTATTTATTTATTTTATGTATAAGAGAACACCGTCTTTAGACACACCTGAAGAGTACATCAGATCCCATTACAGATGGTTGTAGGTCACCATGTGGTTGTTGGGAAATGAACTCATGACCTCTGAAAGAGCAGTCAGTGCTCTTAACCGCTGAGCCATCTCTCCAACCCTATATTATTTATATATAATATGTGTGTTTCTTTGTGTGTGTGTCTCTCTCGCGCTCTCGCTCTGTGTGTGTGTGTGTGTGTGTGTCTGTTTCTCTCTGTGTGTCTCTCTCTGTCTCTCTGTCGGTCTGTGTGTGTGTGTGCATGTGCATGTGTGTGTGCGTGTGTGTCTGTTTCTCTCTGTGTGTCTCTGTCTCTCTCTGTGTGTCTCTGTCTCTCTGTGTGTGTGTGTGTCTCTCTGTGTGTGTATGTGTGTGTGGTGTGTGTGTCTGTTTCTCTCTGTGTATCTGTCTCTCTCTGTCAGTCTGTGTGTGCCTGTGCATGTGTGTGTGAGTGGAGGGGTGCGTGCGTGTGTTTGTGTGTGTGTGTGTGCGTGTGTATCTAGTCTTTGCTGGCTGCCAGCCTAGGTTCCAGGTCAGTAAAAGGGAGTGAGGTGGAGGGTGATAAAAAAGGGTACACGTGTCTTCTGGCCTCCTCACACACACTCACATGCACATACATGTATATACCACACTAGCACACATAACATACAAGTGTGTATAAATACATATATGTACATGGGGGGAGAGGGGAGTGGTTGCTAGATGCAACTGATCCGACCTGATCCTTTGGCATGTCCATGAGAATGTCGTGGAGACAGGCAATCTACCAAAGGCAAAAGGTCCTGACAGGGAGTGTCCTGTTTCACTGATTGAAGTCTGAATTTCTGTTCTGTAGAAGGCCACCCTGGTTCAGTACACACTGGCATGTGTCCACCCATAAGTCCCTCACAAGTGGCTGAGGGATATGGGGGGTCCTTTGTGTCACACCCGTGACTTTTTATAATTTCATGATTGCTTCACCAATTTTAAAATTGCTTCCACCTTGCATATACTCTTTGACTCAACTAGAAATTCCGAACTTCATTTTTATTCTAAGGATCATTGTTCTGAGTATGTAAGGAGAGTTGCAATCATGCCTGCACCATATAAATCACACTAAATATACAGTGTTGATATTCATATCTAGAGTGATATTTGTGGAAGAGTTATCTTTAAAAAAAAAAAAAAGAATCTGTCCACCAGTAGACACTGAGCAACCGTGCAGTGCATAGCCTACATCACCAGACAGGATGAAATGAGTTTCTACTGGCCTTAGTGAGCATTTGCCAGGAGCTTACCATGTGGGGGACTCCACGGTGTGTTGTGAGCATTGAGTCCAAAACGACTTACTGCTGCGTTGAATTTATTATTACTAACACCAGGTGCCCGACAACAGTGAGCCTGCGGGAGGAAGGCGGCCTGTTCAGGGTGAGGCAGCCAGAAAGTCACGCTTCTCCCAGGAACCCCAAGTCACACAGCTGCTTAATCACACACACAATCACATACCCAGTCATATGCACATACACAATCACGTACATAGTCATATGCACACACACAATCATGTAGTCATATGCACACACAATCATATACTCAGTCATATGCACACACAATCATATACTCAGTCATACGCACACACAATCATATGCTCAGTCATATGCACACATACAATCACATACACAGTCATATGCACATACACAATCACATACATAGTCATATGCACACACACAATCACATAGTCATATGCACACACAATCATATACTCAGTCATATGCACACACACAATCACATACACAGTCATATGCATACACAATCACATACATAGTCATATACACACACAATCACATAAACAGTCATATTCACACACAATCACGTAGTCACATGCACACACACAATCACATACTCAGTCATATGCACACACAATCATGTAGTCATATGCACACACAATCACATACACAGTCATAGACACACACACACGCACACACATCTGAAGATGATCTAAAATGTGTCCTCTGTGAGTCCCTTTCCTCTTCTGATGACAGGGAATAAATGGTACTATCACATCTGTCTTTCCACCCTGGAGCTATTTATTACTTATGTCTCTGTCTCTATGTTGCAGATGCCACGACTGAGTTGTAAAAATTTTCCCTAAAGAGTAGAGGTCTCTCTCTGTAGCCCTGGCTAGCCTGGCTGGAACTCAATACTAGCACTAGATTGGTCTGAAACTTTCCGCAATCTTCCTGCCTCAGCCTCCCGAGTGTTGGGATTTTTGTGTGTGAACTAGCACACACTTGGCTGAGTGAATTTTTGTTTGTTTTTTAAATATAGCAATGGGGAATAGGGTTAGGGTACTCGGGAATAGGGTTAGGGTACTCGGGAATAGGGTTAGGGTACTCTTATGCTGGGGCATTGGGGGAGGTGTGATTCTTTTAACATCTAAGGCAGATCTCTTGGTGGTGTGTATCAGACCCCAGACCTATTGGACTTTTTCCAGTAGTCAAGGCCTTGGCGGGACTGCTCAATGGAGGGCTGTGGGAGAAGGGCGCTTATGAGTCCATCTGAGGGCCTGGGGGAAAGCGACTCCAGCTGGAAAGAAACCCTGGGTTCACAGTCTCATTAACAAGTTGGTGACTTTGGGTGGGGGCGCTTTTCTGATCCTCAGTTTCCCTGTCTGTGAAGCTAAGTAAAGAGTTAAAACGGGTATTCGAGGAGGTACTGCGTTCTCAGAGTTTGTGGTTTGCAGCAGGTCCCTCCTATCTGGGACCAGAGCCCAGTGGTGGAACTGAGCGCACAACTTCAACGTGTGTGCTGCTCTCAAACGGCTTGGGGACAAGGAGGCTCTGTCCTCCACACCCACTTTAGAGCCTCTCAGGAGGGCCACTGGTGTCTGCTCTGCTCTTGGCCTGTCCAGGCACCCTAGGGTGCATGTCGATCCCGGAGCTGGGCGGGACAGGAGTAGCCCACGTGATCTGAGCAACAAGCTGGGCAGGACCAGTGCCACAGCTGCCTGGATCTCTGCACTCAGCTTTGTCTAGCTCAGTGCACCCTGACCCTACACTGGCCTCAGTGCCTGGGGTTTCTCTCTCAGGACCTAAGAGAAAGAAGCAGAGGCCAGGACCCGCAGAGCCAGGGCCAGAGGCTGAGCATTCCCAAGAGAGAGGCTGGTGAGTGCACCAAGAACCTGGGGCTTGCAGAACTCCCAGGAAAGGGAATCTGACTCAGAGAAACCCGAACCCCAGGTTTCTTCTGGATCACACTTAATCACAATGGGCTAAATCCTTGGGGAGGCCATTTGGGGCTAAACAGTCGGTTTTAATCAAAAGCTTCCTCGAGCTAAGAGCTGGTGCCCCCGGGAGACTTGGACTGGCGCCCAGACTGAGAGAGGCTATTTGTATAGAAACTTCCCCCTGGCCACCCAGCTAGTTAGTCTTGGGGGAGCAAGAAGAAAGCAGATGGGCGCATGAACGAGGCACCTGCCCCCCTCCGGACTTCTGAAAGCACCAGGCCGTGGAACCATTTTTTGTTGGACAGTAGGTTCCCCCAGGCCACCCCCAGGCCACCCCCAGGCCACCCCCTCCTTATTGTGAAAATGTGAGGGGAAAGGTGTGTGGGCTGTTGGCATCTCAGGCATCACCCCGCTGTGTCCAAGCCTGTGAGGGAACTGAGTCTCACAGATCCAGGAAGATTTCACAGCGCACACACCTATGTCCTACTGACCTGAACGAAAAACATAACTCTGCTTTTATCTGAGATGGGTTGGCACGGTTGTCTGTTCTGTTTCTGTGCCGGGGCAAATTGTCCATGTTTCCTTCCGAGGGCTTTGAGTGAAAACGAGGGTTCAAGACTCTCCTAGATACCCAGGTCATAAGTCTCAGGAAAAGGGGGTAGGCTAAAGACCAGGGGCAGCTGGGCAGTGAGGTTGGTGCATCCCTGAGCCTGATGGCTCCCTGAGCCAGATGTGTGTCATTTGACACCCCAACTGATTACAGAGCCTTAGCAAGACACAGCAACAGCTTTCCTGGCTAAGAGCATCACCCCTCCCTGCCCAAGTCTCCAAGGTGTCACTTCTTAGAATTAGAGCATCACCAGGCAAGGTGGGGAGGTGTGCTCTTCCATCTCACCCAGCATCAGTGTCCCATCTCCAAACTGGGTACCATAGTGGGTGCCTCACAGGATTCAGAACCTGGTCCAGGCACATGTGTGAGAAACTGGTGGGTCTTCCTGATGCATTAGTGACCCTGAAGAGCACTTGGGGAGGGGTGAGGTTGGGGAGGGGCAAAGAGGACCCCAGAGCCTGTAGGCTAATGACACCTTCCCTTCCCTCAGTGTTAATGGGGGATGGCCATGTGTGCTGGCCACGCAGTTAAGGCACCTTTCAGGGCTCACCATCTTGTTCTTTTCAAAAACGACTTCTGAAAGAAGATACACACATCCCTAACATGTATGTACCCTGTACCTTAGCGCCATGGTGCCTCTTACGTCTAAGTTCCCAGCATCATACTGGGTTAGAGAGACCTTTGTAGATAAAGACTGGCTTGTCTGCTTCTAGTGCCACCTGTCTCAGAACCTTGCACATCAATGACTGTGAGCAAACAAACTGAGGAACAACTCAGCATATGCCAGCTGACAGTGGCAGGATTACCCGGTAGAGACAGGGACAGTGAGTAGAGCAGGGGGGACCTGAAGCACCCAAGCTGTCTGTGCCTGAATTGGATTGGAAGCCCAGTTGTAGACTCTGCAACTGCACCTGGTTCAGTTCTCGCCACAGCCCGGAGTGGAAGCTTTGCATGTAGATCAGAACCGATGGCCATGGATAAGTGAGGCTCCCCGAGAGCCAATGGGAACGAAGAGATCAAGCTAGAAGTGATGCCAGGCAGCCTGGCTTGCAGGAGCCTTTCCAGAGCTTCACGGTGGCACCTGGCATGTCTGTGGGGGAAAGGAGTGCTTCTGAGTGGCAGTGTGTTCACCCCGCTTCTGGAGTCTTGAGACCCCAGCACCCCTGTGGTGGAAGCCCTATCCACACACACATAACCACACCCAGCTCTGGAGTTGGCTCCAAAGGAGTCACGGCTGACACCTCTGTTTACACCTTTATCAGCAGGACCCGCCTAGTGCAGTCAGGGGGTAATCCTGCCAGTCAGTTGGCATGGATGAGTTGTTCCCCAGTTTGCTCACTCACCATCACAGACGCACCAGGTTCCGGGGCAGGTGGCCCTAAAAGGGGACAAACCAGGTCTTTACCTACAAGTTTCTCTTCGGCGTGGCCTAAATGTTCATTCAAACCTTTATTTAATACAAAAAGACAGCATTCCCTTGGAACTCTGCAGTCAGGTCTAGTGGTCCCTCTTAGCTCTCCTCTCTCCTCCCTGCTGGCCACTCCATCTGATGCCTCTCTGTTCCCCATTATAATCCTTAAGTAACTGGGGACAGACAGCTGGCCATCTCAGCGGTTTGAAACAGGATTAAAGCAGTGGAGCAAAGAGAACTTGAGAGTGCTTTGGGGCTCAGGAAGCTCGTGACTGGGTTATCAGCACAGACAAGGAACAACCACAGCCTGAAGGCATTGCCCTGCCCTCACAAGTACCCATCCCCCTGCCTGGCCAGACACGGGGCAGCCCTGAGCCTTCCAGTGGTCTGGCACATCCCCTGTCCTTCACTGCTTTAAAAGTACAGATTTACAAGAGCAGACCCACTGGGGAGGAGCAAGCAGGGCAGGGATGACAGGGAGCTTGCTGGAGGCTGCAGACCATGCCTGGCCAAGGGGCTAGCCTTTCACTTACTTCAACTGAGCACATCTTATGCTAGACTGGGCTGGGCAGGGAAGCCATCAGCACGTCCCCAAAATGCCACTGACTATTAGTCTGTGCACCTTAAAATACTAACATCAAACCAATTCTTCATCTATACAACGACAAATACTCATGAGGATTCCCTGGTGAAGCCCTTTAGTTTGTAGGCAATCCTCAAGAACTAGTAATTTAAAAAAATGATTCGTCAAGTCAAGCCCTGAGGATGAGGAAGGAGGTGGCTTGTCCTTTGGCTTTTCCTTCACACTCAGGATATAAGCACCCACAGACATTGATTTCTACTTCAGGAGATGAGAGGGTGAGAACCCTCAGCTGAGGGTCATGATGCTCCTCTGCTCCAAGAATAGAGCCTGAGTGACTCCGTGCCCTGAGAGGCACTTGCTCTAAAATGATGAGAATTCGGGATGAATGAGCTCCAGTCACCCATCAGATAAGAACTTCTTGTTCTGTTCTTTGGAAGCCAGACACCACGTGTCGGGGGTGGGGGGGTGGGGGGAGAAGAGGAGGCCGGAGAGTGCACCAGCTCCCGTGACACTCTCTTGCCCGCCCTGAGACACCCTCTGAATGCATTCCTGTGCTAGAGGTTGGGAGTATTAAGGGATGAGCAAAACAATATCAAGAAGTTATCTTTCACGGATTTGAAGACCCACAATGTTGGGGGCTATGCTGGTTGGCAGTGGTAGACCCTGGAAATTCATTTTAATAGCATCTGCCTGGGTGTTATTAACTTATCGTTATTAACATGTTATTATTTTCCTTTTCTCCTTGATGTGGAAAAAAAAATACCTGACAAAAGCCACCGAAGGAAGAGGTTCCTTTCACCCACAGTTTTAGGAGGCAGTCATAGCAGGGAAGGCAGGGTGGTGATTCGGGACTCAGGCTGTGGCAGCAGGAGGCTGAGGCAGCTGGTCACATTGCACCCACAAGAAACAGGGATGGGTGCTGGCACTCAGCTCAGTTTCTCCTTTGAATGACCCCAGCCCATGAGATGGTGCTCCCCACATTCAGGATGAGTCTTCCTTTCTCCATTAAACCTCTCTGAAAACGCCACCACAGACCTGAGCAGAGGTGATCCCCGTCTAGTCAGGTTTGATAATGAGGATTAATCATTATAGCTTTTCTTGTTGTTAGTTGTGAAGTTGTTCTTGAGATATGATCTACTATGTAACCCAGGCTAACCTCCATGCAGACATCCTCCTGCCTCAGGCTAATGAGTGCAAAGGCTAGGGGCCACAACTAACCTCCATGTGGCCAAATTAAAATACTTCTCTGACACAGAGCCAGTTCTTCTCAAACGTTCATACTGACTGCTTCTGACTGGTGGCTGTGGAGAGTGAATCTCAGAACTTGAAAGCAAGTTAGAGACTTCCAGGTTTGCAGGAATATATCTTCATTGACAATGGAGAATCTTCCCTTATGTATCTTCATTGAGAACATGGCACCACCTCCCAATGGAGGGCTTCACTGACCACACCAAGTGTGAAGTTTCTTCATACTTCTTAGTGGTCAGTAAGGTTTTGTTACTGTTAAGTTCCCTGGGGACAGCAACTCTGTGTGACCCTGGCACATAGGTCCTTTCTATGCTCCTCATGAGAGCACCTAACAGGTCCCCTTCTCCATTTTCCCAAGAAACTAAGTCAAATCCTCAAGGAAGACTTGCTGGGGTCTCTCAGTTCTAGCCAACTTGCAGTCTCCCAAAGCAGGTCTTTCTAGCACTTAAATACTGTCCTTCCTAGAACCATATGGTCTTTGGAGCCAGCTGGACTAGGAGTCACCCATCAGCCTCCCTGCGGGACCTGCTACAAACAATGTGGAGCATAGAAAGAACCTATGTACCAGGGTCATCCAGAGTTACTGTCCCCAGGGAGCTTAACAGTAACATCCATAACTTCACTGACCACGAAGAAGGATGAAGAACCTTCAGAGGGTGGCAGTAGGAAGTGACCAGCAAAGGAATAGAACCTACTGTGTGGTCAGAGAAGCCCTCCATTGGAAGGTGGTGTTGGGCCATTGTTCTCAATGAAGATGCACGAGAGAAGGTCCCCCATTGTCAATGATGCCTCTAGTTTTATACCCAGATGTAGTGTCACATCGATATGTGCTGGGAGAACCATGCAACATCTCTGTACAAAAATTCAATAAGAAAGCCTATCTTCCTCTGCTCATCTACACCATGACTTTCATTGGCCTGCCTCACACCCACCGCCTACCCTACAAAGCATACAGATCAAAGCTGTTAGTGACTACTAAGGGAATAAACATCTCCCGACACACATAGGGAATCAGTGGACCAGCTATACTAGTCCATTCTAACATGCACAAAAACTGCCTGAGGAGCTTGCCAAAGTCTTCAAGGTTAGACAGAGCTCAGGAATCTTTATCCTAACCAGCTTCTAAAGGAGGCTGTCTGCACAGACAACACTTAGAGAAATGAAGTCATCGGGTTCTGCCATCTTTCTTTGTGATATCTGAATTTTTCTTTCTGTGTTCTTTGACATTGACATTAACAAGGATGTCAGGTTTGGAGAACTTCAAAATATGAAGTCTAAGTCCATGTGAAGATGCAAATAGAGAATGCCAAAACTCAGAGGCTGAGGCAGGAGGATTGAGAGTTTCATTCCAGTCTGGATTATACAGCAAGACTATGCCTTAATACAATTAACTCATCAATCAAAATCCAATTGATTTCCATGCTGTTAGGTCAGCTAGAATCACTGCATGCCAGGGGCTCACTGCTCTAAATGCAGCTGAACTGTTCAGAACCCTTGAGAGTGCTGGCTGTTGGCATTGTTGGGTGACCTTAACACCCACTGGGCACAGGAATTCCCACTGGGCAGTCTCTCTACTGATCTCTCCCAGTAAGCAGAGTGCACTCCCTAACCATCTTACCCATGCAAGCGTTTCTTCCTGTAGTGTCACCATGGGCCATGCATGAATATTTCTGGAGCAAGCACATTTGGCATCATGCTAGTATGACCTTCCCAGGGGGTCTTTTTACCATGTGACAGCCCTAAGCAAGAAGCCCCCACCCCAGAAGACTGTAAACCTTTCAGAGAGTGAGGGATCATCTCAAACCTTTCTTTTCCCAAGGTGTTGGCTACTTTCCTAGTAGCCATGACAAAAGACTTGGCAAAGCCAACCTAAGGAGGGAAAGATTGCTCTTTGTCACACAGAGGACATGGGTGACAAGTACAGTGGCAGGAGCATGAGGTGGGTGGTCCCACTGGTGGTCACACTCCACAGTCATGAAGCAGAGAGAGAGAGAGAGAGATGTATGATGGTTCTCAGCTCTTTCTCTTCTCTCCTTGTTCTTCAGCAAGGAACCCTAGCCCATGAGATAGTGTTGCTCACATTCAGGGTGGGTCTTTCCTCCCCAGCCAAACCTCTTGTAGATACACCCAGAGGTGTATCATCTAGATAATTCTAAATCCAGTCACGTGGACAGTGGAGTACCCATCATGCCTACATACGGAGCCAGTCTTCAAAGCACCCTTGTTTTCTGAGCCCAGGACTATCAGCTCTGAAGGTCAATGGCCCTTGGAACTCGGAACTTGAGTTGGTTTAGACATGATTTTCTCTTTTACGAGTAAATGTAATGAGGCACTCATCTTACATAGAAAAATAAGGGTGGTTTTATGCATATCCCAGGGGCAAGAACTAAATTCTTACATGTCTACTTCTGTTTATTTAGCTGTGCAAGATTCATTAAATGGCCCTAGACATTAAATACCAGACAGGTATTCATAAGTTTAAAAACCTATTTGGACCAGTGCATATCCGTGGGTGTTTTTGCTGATATGCCTCATACTCTGTGAATTACTTGGGCTTTCTGGAGTTGATTAGCTGTGGCCCTGTGACTTTCCAGGTGTGACCTGGATGAGGCACAGAGATGGGGAAAAAGCTGGACCTTTCCAAGCTCACAGATGAGGAGGCTGAGCACGTGTGGGCAGTAGTTCAGCGGGACTTCGACCTCAGGAGGCGAGAAGAAGAAAGACTCCAGTAAGTGTCTGGCTGAGCCATGGAGTTCAGACTCCTTGATGTCCCAAGTGGCTGTCACTCTGGTGTCGTGGGTGGGTATGTGGCCAGAGGAGCAGGGTAAACAGAGTGGATGGGAAGCCATGATCTGGGAACTGGCTTTCCTTTCAAGCTTTGGTTTCCTCGTTATGGAAATAGGTTTTCTGTTCTCTGAAGAGCACCTTTGGGCTTGACTCCACTTCTGGGTGCTGTCTCATGAGCCATGTGGTCCTGAGCTCCCCACCTTTAAGAGAGAAAAGGAGCTAGAGTGTTACTTGGTGAATGTTGTTTGGCTCTGAAGGGATTCAGGCAGAGGTTGGCTTCCATCCTGTTCAGGAATGTAAGGGGCACCCCTCTTCCTGGCTAAGCCCAGCTGTGCATCTCATTCTCCCCAATACCTGAGATCAAATTTACCTCATTGCTTACACCCACTCTGCCATACTTCTGCCTCTTCCCACAAGGAAAGGCGGTTGGCCTGTCTGGTGCCTGATCCCTTCCCTTGGTGTCTCTTGGGTTGGGTCAGTGTGTTGAGTGAGGCAGCGACTCTGAGCAAAGGCTGCACAGAATCAAAGGAAGACAACTAATGGCAAGCCTGAAAAATGTAAGGCTTTAAGACCATGCGGACTCTGGGGGTCAGCATGTACAGGTCTTGAGATTGGGGAACACAGCTCATGGGGCCCCAGAATTCAAAACCAGGAGGAAAGAGTGTCGTAAGAGGTTCCTATCTTCAAATAAGGGTCAGACATTGTATTTGATGGCTGTTTTCTCCCTCTTCCTCTTCCTCCTCCTCTTCTCCTTCCTCCTCTTCCTCTTCCTCCTCCATCCTTCCCTTCTTCCCCTCCCTTCCTCCTTTTTCCTTTCCTGCTCCTCCTGCTCCTCTTCTTCTCTTACTTCTGATGGTAGTCTCACCACATAGCTCAAGCCAGCCTCAAACTCAAGATCCTCCTGCCTCAGGCTCCCCAGTGATGGAGTTATAGGATTCCCGGATCAATTGTCTATCTTTTTAGTTTCCTTTAGTCTATAAGCTACACACACACACACACCACCACCACCACCACCACCACCACCACCACACAAATACACACACACCACATACACAGCACTCTACACACAACACAGACACACAACATAGACACACACCGAGAGTCACACACTGCTCTCCCCCTCTCTCTTTCCTTTGAAGCATATTGTAGGAGCTGGCAACTTAATGCCTTTGTCTTCCCAGCCCTGTCCCTCTGACCTTTGCAGTAGGGCCCCTTGTCTCACTTTCCTAAACAGAGAGAGAATTCCAGAGGTGTGACTCTTCCATGCATTCCATATTGGCACGAATCACCTGGGTCTTTTAAAAGTACAGAAAACATAATCTCATGTTATTATTTTTATACTATGCAAACATAGCATTGCCAAAGCAAACCTTGGTGAGAACAGCCAGCTAAGTCTCCCCTTGTGAGCACCTCCCTCCTGGGACACCCCCATCCTGGACCTGAGTCGCCCAGTACTATGTACAAAGAAGGAGACCTCAGCAGGACTGGGAGCCTGCACTCTGCCTTGTCCTCTGCATGAGTATTGGAAGTCCTCTCAACATCTCTTCCCCCAATCTCTTCCTCCTCTCTTTGGAATCGCTGTGCAGCTTCAGAACCCACAGAGAACAGCCAGCCTCAGTGACTCGTGTCCTTGGGAAGGGAGTAACTGAAGCACACTTAAATGATACATCCGTCCAAAGGGCGCAGCCCACTAACCAAATATTAGAACTGCTAACCTTCCCAGAAAGGCAAATAGGTGGTAGTGTGCAGTTTTGATCTCTGCAAATACACAGGAATTCCTGAGATAATCCATGGAAGACCTGTCATCATGAGACACCGACAGGCAGTCGGGCATATTTTAAAATCAGCAAAAGGGGCTGGAGAGGTGGCTGAGCAACCAAGAGCACTTGTTGCTCTTCCAGAGGAACCGGGTTTGATTCCTAGCACCCCACATGATGGCTCACAACCATCCGTAGCTCCAGTTCCAGGGGCACCGATACCCTCTTCTGTCCTTCATGGGCACCAGAAATACATATGTACGTGGTACACAGATAGACACTGAGATTTAAAACACTCATACACTTGAAATAAAATTAAAATTAAAAATCAGGAGAAAACTAAGAAAAGTGAAAGTCACCCTTGGCTGGTCCATCATCCCTCCGGACAGACAATGAGAGCCAGGGCAGCAAAGAGCAATGGCTGACAGAGGAAGTCATCTGTCTGCCAGGGCTGGAGATTGGCATTGGTGTGAGATGCCAGTGAGATTCAGCTTTGGCTCTGTCTCCTGCATTCACACATGCCCCACCCCATCCTCCTCAGCGGTTTCCTTTCCACCTTGACCATTCCTTTCCCAGGGTCTTGAGGAAGGCTGCCACACCCCTTCCTTCACATCCCTCGCGTGGTTCCTTCCCTCCTTCCTACCCTCTAGCCTCTGCCTCCAGGCCTTTCTCTCTCCTTTCTGTTGCCACCTGCAGCAGGCTCTGAGGGCCAGGCTTCCTTTCAGTGACTCATGACCGTCCTCTGGTCTAGCCTTGGATTCCCTCTTCAGCCATGGAGTTCAGCTGCCAATGTAAGGCTGCCTCTTTTGCATGCTGACTCTCTGGAAACACTGCCCCAGCAGATTTCACCTCAACCACGATGCTCTCCCCTTAATCACTGCTCATTTACCAGTTCCAGCTGGCCAGCATCAAGGGTCCCAGCAAAGCAAAGGTCTCACTTCAATAGTTCTGCTGTCTTGTTAATCCCAACTCATTCTTCAGCCCCAGCTAACCAGAACCATGTAATCTTAATTCAAAAGGACAAATGACCCCCAGTAGTCTTTAACTGTTCCTGTGAAATTTCACAAGGCAGGCCACCATCTTCTGCATTTCCTTCAACATTAGCCCAGGCCTCCGTTTTCTGCGTTTCCCTTCAACATTCATACTTCCAAGCTCCTACAGACCGGCTCGCTAAGTTCTCAACACTCAGTGGCTTTTAGTTCCAAAGCCCTTCTCCAGTCTTCCCCAAAACATGGTCAGGTTTGTCACAGCAATGCAATCCCCCACTCCTGGCAACAACTTGTCTTAGGGTTTCTATTGAATAATGAAACACCATGACAAAAGTAACTTGTGGGACGGGGGTGGGGGGAGGGTTTATTTGGCTTGCACTCACTTCCACAGCATTGTTCATCATTGAAGAAAGTCAGAACAGAAACTCAAACAGGACAGGAACCTAGAAGCAGGAACTGATGGGTGGAGGGGTGCTGTTTACTGGCTTGCTCCCCATAGCTTGATCAGCCTGCTTTCTTATAGAACCCAGGACTACCATCCCAGGGATGGCACCACCCACAATGGGCTGAGCCCTCCCTCATCAATCAGTAATTTAAAAAGTACCCCACAGCTGGATCTTATGAAGGCATTGTCTGAATTGAGGTTCCCTTCTTTCAGATAACTCTAGCGAGTGTCAAAGTGACATTAAACACTAGCCAGCACAAGTAGCTAGTTGCTCCTGTTCAATGATGATGTGTTCTGATGTCTGAAAAGGTGGGTGGAGCCAAATCTGTAGACACTGTGCCTCTTCTTATATATCCCTACCCCAGACAGAGTTGAGAGCATAGGCGAGGGACAGGAAGAGATTAACAGCACAGCTAAGAATAGAATAGAATAGAATAGAATAGAATAGAATAGAATAGAATAGAACAGAACAGAATAGTTATAAAAATAATCACAAGAACTATAAAAATTCAATACCAAAAACCAAATCAACAATCAGTAAGTGGGCGAATTAATTTAATAGAGAGAACTCTCAAAAGAACTGTAAACAATAGGTACTTCAAGGGGGCGATCAATATCAGGGAAATGCAAACAAAAACTGCTTTGAGATCCCATCTCACCCCAGTCAGAATGGATACCACTGAGAAAACCACTGACAGGAGCTGGCAAGGATGTGGAGAAGAGGAACCCTGTTCGCTGCTGGCATAGATATAGACTGGTTGTGGCCACTGTGGAAGCCAATATGGAGGTTCCTTTAAAAAGATCTCAGCTAGCTATGCCAGGCTGGGCACACATCCAAAGGATTCTCAGTCAACACACCACAGAAACACCTGCACATCCATGTTTACTGCTGCAGTGTTTCAAATACCCAGAAAGCGAAGCCAGTCTAGATGACCGTCAACAGACAAATCAATAAAGAGTGTGTGGTATATCTACACAGTCGAATTTTATGCAGCCACGGAGAAAACAGAAATGGATGCAAATCCATAAATCTTTGTTAAGTGAAGTCAGGCAGACTCAGAAAGACAAGGTTTACAGTTTTATGCAGCTATGTGTGTTTATGTTTGTGTGTTTCTAAGTCACAAAACTAGAAAAAGGATCATGAGAAGAGAGAAATAGAACTTTTGTTTGTTTGTTTGTTGGGGTTTTCAGGGAGGGGTTTGGTTTCTTAGTTTTGTTTTGGGGGGTTGTTTGTTTTGTGGTTTTACTTGTTTGGTTGTTTGGTTAGTTTATTTTGTTTTTTGTTTGTTTGGTTCGTTGGTTGGTTGGGTTTTTGAGACAGGGTTTCTCTGTGTAGCTCTGACTGTCCTGGATCTTGCTCTATAAATCAGGCTGGCCTCGAACTCAGCTCTGCCTGCCTCTGCTTCCCAAGGGCTGGGATTAAAGGTGTGTGCCACTATGCCTGCCTGGCTGGAGAAAGCTACCTTAAGGGAAGTGGGAATAGAAAGATGATGGATTCCATGGAAAGGAAAGCATAGGTAGGAATGAACTAGGAGAGGGAAAGGAGGAAGCTCCGGGGGAGGAGGGGAAGACACGGTTGAGAACAGAGCATCATGACCGCATGAAGAAGCCAGGGACGAAGCCCAGTACATTGTATTCTAATTCAAACTGTATAAAAATGTAACAATTAAAATTATGACTATTCTGTGTGTGTGTGTGTGTGTGTCTGTGTGTCTCTCTGCCACTCTGTCTCCCTATGTGTGTGTTGCTCTCCTCTCTCTCTCTCTCTCTCTCTCTCTCTCTCTCTCTCTCTCTCTCTCTCTCTCTCTCCTACATACCCTTCTTTTTCTTGTTGGCCATTGAAGTGGGCCATTGCCACTTCACACCAGATGTCACCTCCCAGCACCCCATGGAAATTAAAAACTTGCAAGTCCCCCAGAGACAGTGGATCCAGTTGTCTTGCTAATTTTTCTCACTAAGGACAGATTCCCGTTATCCCATGTAAAACTAAAAATATTACGTTTGGCAGATATTCAGTGAAACTGGTAACAGAAAGGGTACATTCATTGGGATCTGGGGGACGTTTTTCAGTCTTCCCTCTATACTGCTGGTTCCACTTGGCAGGCTCGCCAGGAAGCTGGGTTACTTCAAACCGGACATTCTCGAAGAACAGGTTTCTCCTGGAACTTCCGGGTACAGGGTGATTCCTGTCTGGACCCTTTCCAAAGCAAGCACCTCAGTCCGGCTCTGCAGGAAGTCCTGGGCCTCGGCTCCGTGCTTGCTGGAAGACACCCTAAACCACTTGTTGAGGAAATGTCACCCGGTCCTGCCCTCGGGATTGTTACCCACAAGAGAAGGCACAGGGTTCAATGTAAATGCCACAGATATACTTAACGGCAGTGCCGTTTCTGTGAAAATCATAGGTTTCCGTCTCTAGCCTACCAAAATTGTGTATGATCTAAGCCCAATCTATTTGTCCCCTCCAGGAAGAGGGCAAGAAGGCTCTCTGCCGTGAGCCAGTGGGTGATTTCGCTCTGCTTCGGCCACTGCCCTTTGCCTATGGAAATGCCCCTCTGTCTGTGTCCATTCACACTGCGCGCATCCACACATTGGTTGTACAAACAAGCTCTCTGATGTATTTCTTATCCCATTTTTTCCAAGGGGGCTGAAGGGCAAGATACAAAAGGAGAGCTCCAAGAGGGAGCTGCTGTCCGACACAGCCCATCTGAATGAGACCCACTGTGCCCGCTGCCTGCAGCCCTACCGGCTGCTTGTCAACAGCAGAAGGCAGTGTCTGGAGTGCAGCCTCTTCGTCTGCAAAAGCTGCAGCCACGCCCACCCAGAAGAGCAGGGCTGGCTCTGCGACCCCTGCCACTTGGCCAGGTGAGGAACCTGAAGGCAGAGCCCGCCCCTAATGGTGTCTTAACCTG
>NW_022196896.1:116544078-116563248 GCF_008632895.1 Mastomys coucha
GAGAACACTGACTCAGGCTGCACCCATCTCCCCTCAGAGTCTTGAAGATTGGCTCCCTGGAGTGGTACTACCAGCATGTGAGAGCTCGCTTCAAGCGTTTCGGGAGTGCCAAAGTGATCCGGTCTCTCTGCGGGCGGCTGCAGGGTGGAGGTAAGGGGAGGACTGGCCTGGGTACGTTCCAGGCACACTTTAACGTGAAGAACCCTTAGAATGGGGTTGGTAGGTACCTGTGGCAGGCGCAGGCACAGTTCTCTGGTGCCCTTTGTGGCATTCCAGCCCCCTAGGGTCTCCAGCTTGCTGTAAACATCCCCAATATTTAAAGTCGTGTGTCTGTGTGTGTCTCTCTGTGTGTGTGTGTGTGTGTGTGTGTGTGTGTGTGTGTGTGTGTGTGTGTAAAATTTTACACCATGTTGAGATCCAGGGAGGTATCCGTCACTTAGGAGTTTGCAGAGTTTCAGAAGTTTGGCTCTCTTAAGAACTGTGGGAATTAAAGTTTCCTGACTGCAGTCACGTGCCAATTTCAAAACTGTTGCCATTATCACCAGGAGGTGGCGCTTTGGGACAACAAAAAACAACTTAGAGGCATTTCCTTGCAGGGATTCTCTGCAAGGCTGCTGAAGCTGATCTCAGCCCGGTGACCCAAAGGCTTCACTCTTCCTGGCTGGAGAGGGCACGTTCTTCTTTCTTGCTCTTTTTAAATTGATCATTGTGTAGGCGGGAAAGTTGTACATATAAGTTCAGGTTCGTGGATATTGGAGAAGAACATTAGGCAGCCTGGAGCTAGAGTTACAGGTACTTGTGAACCCCACCACCAAGACCCCCTGTGGGTGTCGGGAACTCTCAGACCCTCTGCATGAACAGTGAGTGCTTTTAGCAGCTGAGCCATCTGGCTGGCCTCCTAGTGGGGCACCTTCTTAAAAGACAAAGAAAAAAACAACCTAAATAGCAAAGTGACTGTTCTGAGAGCGATCCAGCTTGGACACAGTGTCACTACAGACCTTCAGAATGAGACCTGTCTCTGGGGTCTTCCACGGGCTGGGAGCAGCATTGGTGTAAGAAGGAAAATGATTCTCACCTGTTGTTAGGTACCCAGGTGTTCCCTCTGTACCAAAGTCCTAGATTTGCATTCATGTTTTCCTGGCAGACTGGCAGGAAACATTACGTTCTGTCAAGAGTGGGGCCTCAGCTGCCTTCCATTTTTGTTTGTTTGTTTGTTTCATTTTCTCCCAATCAAATGAAGTGAGAATATTCCTGTTCTGAGGTGTAGAGAGAAGTCAGAAACCATATCTGGGGTGGGGTGGAGGCCTGGGTTAGCTTTGGATGCCACCCCCCCAGGAAGTCTGCCGACGCCTCCAAAGCCTGAATGCTTCCTTCTGCTAACACAGACCCCTCTTATTCCACCACCCTGCAATACACCTCTCCCTCAATGCTCTCTGCAGGCTCAGGCTCAGACTGAGCAGGCACAGGTGGCAGTGGGAAGGACAGCGTCGATCTGAGGGCCTCCCAGGCCAAGAACCCAGCATCCCAGCCATATAAGATCAGGAAGCAGGTCCCTCTGTCTCTCATGAATCAGGTGGTTGGGTGGTTGTTCATAGGCAGCAGAGTGGCAGGCAGGAAAAAGGGTGAAAATGTTTGTAAAGTGATCAAGGCCACTGTAGCCTGGGACACACACAGCCTAAGACACCATAGCCATCCAAGCCCTGGCTCACCTTAGAACAGTAGACTGCTGTGAGAGTGACAAAGATGTCGGGGGGGTTCTGCATGGATCGATGGGTCGGTGGTAGATAGGATAGGAAAGAAAGATGAGGGGGTATATGGTGGTGAACAGGCTGGCTGACAGGGTAGCTGGATTTACAAGTAGAAGAAAGGCAGGAAGGAGACAGGGAGGATGTCCTAGTTTCTATTGCTGTTAAGATTCACCACCTTACAGAAGACTTTATTTGGCTTTATGGTTTCAGAGGGTGAGAGTCCAAGACTATCATGGCAGGGATCACGACAGCAGGAAGGCAGGCAGGCTTGACACTAAGGCAGGAGCTGAGAATTCACATCTTGAGACGCAAGCAAGAGGCAGAAAAAGGGGGAGAGAGAGAGAGACCTGGGGGGGGGTACTAAGAATGGCAGGAATCATTTGAAACCTCAAAGCCCTTGACATGCCTCCTCCATCAAAACCACACCTCCTAATCCTTCCCAGACAGTTCCACCAACTGGCAACTGGGTATCCCAACCTATGTGGTGATGGGGTCCATTCGCATTCAAACCCCCACAGATAGTGGTCTCCCATTTTGGCCCTCTATGGGTGGCGCCAATACACCTGTAAATTGCAGGTGGATCTGAGCCAAGCTTGGAAGAAGGAAATGGAGACAGTGAGCAGACAGATGAGGATGGAAACCTGGAAACAGAGGCCCGAGACCAGCCCCTCAACAGCAAAGTAAGTCCTGCCTAGGCACTGTCTGTCTCCGTAAATCCCATAGGTCTCCTGCCCATCCTCATGCTTCCCAGCTCCCCTGCGCCTCTTCCAGACAGGCCCTACCTCAGGCATCTGCATTTCTCCCTTGCTCCCACCCCATACCCACCTGGGAACCAGTGTGTCCTCAGTGGCTCCTCATCCCTAAGCATGGGACCCTCTCCTCCCTGAGCCCCTTCCTCCTGAGCCCCTCCCTCCTCCCCAAGCCCCTCCCTCCTGAAGCCCCTCCCTCCTAAGCATGGGAGCCCAGTGTTTACTTCAGAACTCCAAAAACAAAACAAAACAAAACTACAAATAAACAAAACCCACTGCAAGGCCTGCCTTGACTGACCAGCATTCTGGGACACCCAGGTGCTGTGACAGAGTATGCAGGAGGGCAGACCTATGAACAGATGGCTCAAGGGACATGCATGGAAGCGGTCCTTGCACCTTTCAGATCATAAGCCTTGTCTTTATAAGTGGTTGTTTCTCTTCTCACTTAGCTTCTATTGTTTTAAGTGTGGAGACAGGCCAGGCAATGCCTTGGTTTGGGGACAGGGTGACGGTGATGAGTGGGAGAGAGGGAAGTCGGCTGAAGAGCTGGAGTTGGGCCTTGAATCCTTTGAAGGTGACAGGGCTGTAGAATCAGATCTGAGAAACGCCCCAGGCATACAGTCATCTTTTGCACACAGGATCCAATTCACACCATTTGCTGAGCTCACACCATGCAACCCAGACAATGTCTAGAACATTCTATAATAAAACCTGCATTTAAAGGATCAGAATAATTGTCCTGAGGGGTGGGGTTCATAAAGTAATAGTCATCTATAGAAAATGGAGTGGTCACCTACCCCCACCCCATAGTCGGCAAACTGACATATACCTAAAGTCCTAGGATGCCCTCCATGTGGGGTACCTTCATCACTGCTGCGGCTCCCACCTTAGGCAGCACCCAGCAGGCCAAGAACTCATTTTCCTTAGAGCACAGCTAGGCCCCCGGGTACAATGTCACTTCTGATGAGGTAGACGCAGTGAGCCCCTGGGTCCCATAGTCACCTCGGGGCTCCTTTGGGTCAGTTTCTAGCTAGAGATGGGTGCCCCCAGGGGTGGCTGCTGACTGTCTGGAGACTGAGTGTGGGGCTGGGGTCTGACCGGTCTTGTTTACCTTACACCCAAGAAGAAAAAGCGCCTGCTCTCCTTCCAAGAGGCGGACTTCGAGGAAGATTCAGACCACTCGATGCAGACTTGCAGCCAAACCCTGGGCCTGTCCTCAGTCCCTGCGTCTGTACACAGCATGCAGGTCGGTGCACTCTGGTGTCTGCTCTTCCCCCCTCCTCCCTCTCAGGAACCTGAGTTGAGGGGGAAGTGCTTGGACCCCAGTTGGAGTTGCCCGTGGGGATGCAGTGTCATAGAGCCAGGTGGTCACATCAGACTCCCAAGGCAAGGGGATTTTGGGGGGACAGACCGTGGGAGCATAGGGTTCAGAAACTTAACATCCTCCCAAGACCAGCGCCTCAGGGTACTGAGCAAAACACTTGGAGAGGTTGGGGCAGATGGGAATGTAAGGCTGGGCAGGTAAGTTCAGAGCCTGGAATGTGGTCATTGATGCTCAGCCTAGAAATAAGGACTCAGGAGGGCAGAATGGACAACAGCATCCACCAAGCAGCCAGTCAGGACCCAGCACTGAGCTATGCCTGTGACTTACCTGGGCCTCATGCACTTCACCAACCGGGCTAGTCTCAAAAGTGAAGATGCCCCTCTTACGAATGCAGCTTGATAACCACGTGACCTTGGTCCTTGGAAATTCTTTGAAACCTTATCCCCTCATTTCTTCCTTTCATGGTTGATTTTGAGAGTTGTCTTCGTTAGGGTTTTGCTGCTGTGAACAGATACCATGACCAGTGCAAGTCCTATAAAAGACAGCATTTAATTGGGTCCGGCTGACAGGTTCAGAGGTTCGTCTATTATCATCAAGGCAGGAACGTGGCAGCATCCAGGCAGGCATGGTGCAGGAGGAGCTGCCGAGTTCTACATTTTCATCTGAAGGCTGTTAGCAGAATACTGGCTTCCAGGCAGCTAGGATGAGGGTCTTAAAGCCCACACCCACCGTGGCACACCTACTCCAACAAGGCCACGCCTCCTAATAGTGCCACTCCCTGGGCCAAGCATCTATATACAAATGATCACAAGGGTCCATGCCCAGCATGCATGAGACACTCTACTCTGATAAGCAGTAAAAATAGTTGTGAGTGCTAGGCCATGGCACGTTGTTTTGTTGTGTACCCTCCAGTAGCTCTTGAGCTCAAGCATTGCTGGATTGAGCTTGGACACAGAAGTCAGCCCCTAAGGGAACTTTGAACCATAAGCCCTGCCCCTCCAACCCTCCCTCTCCCAGAAGCCACGTCACTCCACCAGCCAAGATCAAACTGTAGAGATGCTGCCACAATGGCTTCTGGGAGCCCAGAATACCAAGATGCCATGGGGATGGTGGCACCATGCAGACCCCTCAGCCAAAGGGCAGGCTGCTCAGGAAGCTGCACCTCCACCCTTTGACCTCTGACCTCCCCTCTACCCTTTGACCTCTGACCATCAAGGATTGCTAAAGTAGACACGGTTACCATGTCCTCTCTCCGAAGAAGTAAAAATCTTCACAGGAGTGTTTTCCAGGCTTCAGCCTGAGTGAGCCTGGGCCTGTGGCTGTTCAGAAGTATGCCCGTCTCCTGTGCAATGCCTGGGCACAGTGTCCTGGGGAACCCCAGTGTCACAGACATGAAGCAGGAGGGTGTTAAATGCTCTTGGCAGTGTTTGAAAATAGAGATGGCTAGCCCAGTGCCAGAGCAGATGGCTGTCTAGCGTTCAGTCGGTAACGCTGGAGCAGCCAAAGCTGACAGCCTACATGCTCAGTCCCTCTCAGGGGAGCCCTTCTCTGAGGACACCACCTCTCTGGAGCCCGAGGGGCTGGAAGAAACCGGTGCAGGGGCTTTGGAGTGTCACCCCAGTCCTGAAGTGCAGCCATATAGCCTTTTACCCTCTGGAGAGGATGCTCATGCTGAACTGGACTTGCCTGCAACATCCTGCAAGAGTGCCTTTGGGACCACAGCTATGCCTGGTAGGTACTCTAGCCAGCCTCTTTCAAAGATACAGGGAGGGGGCATTGAGAAGGGGAGGCATCCCTAAGAAGCAAGCCCCTCCCCTAGTTTAGATAGACAGATTAATTCTTTTAGTGTAACTGTCCTTCAACAAACCCCAGAGGCCCTTTCCTCTCTGGGCTCAGTGCCTCCCTGCAATACCTAGAAGTATCAGGAAAGGGTTAAGCTATCTCCAGCCTACAGCCTCTGGTATAGGGAAGAGAGCTGTCAATTTCCCTCAGAACATCTATGGTACCACCAAGTCCGAAGTTCCCCTGGAAGATCAGGTAGAGCGGGTCCCCCCTGGGGACCTGTAGCTACTCATCAGGAGACAAAGAGCAAGGAGAAGGAAACTAGTTCCATTAGATTGTATCAGAAATTTCAGCTTCCAAATGAAATCCCCAAGCCTGTGCCCGAGGGGGCTGATGTGCTGGGTTCAGCAGTTAGATTAGGCACAGATTAAATTAGAGGAAATGAGGTGACACACGAATAGCTGCTTCAGGGAGACCTGTCCTCTCCTCGTTGGTCTTTAGAGACTATGACCTCGTGTTCCTTGCAGTGACTAGGGTCTTGGGGAATTTTGATAGAAGTGGGACTCCACTTGTTCCCAAAACTATGAGTAAATAAGGTGGCCCAGCGATATGACTTGATATTCCCTCCCGTGATGCCATGACCCTGGAGCACATGGAAGAGGCAAGCCAGGAGCTAGAGACCTAGCAATGCCAAAGAAGGCCCTTTCATTTGGGAAGTTCTGAGATTGGAACCTAGGCTTCGGCAGCCAGTGATTCTCACACAGGACTTTCCTCACAGCATCTCCTAGATGGGGAGTGGCGGAGGGATTGTTATGACTGGGAAGGCAAAGCAAGGAGTGTCAGTGTGGCCAGCTCTTCTCTGGATGGAGCAGGGATGGGATGCTAGCGAGTGCCACCAGGTCACATGGCTTCTCTTTCTCTCATCCTCCTTGCTAGGGCAGGCAGCCATTTCTAGCTCACCCAGACATTGCAGGGACTAAATGAGATGGTCACATCTGTTGACAGATGCGACCAACTTAGCATCTTAAAGCAACATACAACTCAGAGATTCAGAGTATGGGCTGGGTATGGGCTGGGTATGGGCTGGGTATGGGCTGGGTTCGGGGTATCTAAGGCAGAGGGTCTCCCAGGTTGTGTTGGAAGGAGTGAAGTGTTACTCAGGCAGTTTCTGGGCAGGATTCATGATGCAGGGTGGAACCTGCTAAGCATCAGACATGGGGCATGGCATGTGCCTTGAACATTCTGGAGGGGAGTCATCATATGCATCCTTCCTGGTCTCTCTGTTGTTTCATGATGTACCATTTGGGCCAAGCAGAGGTGGTGGGTAATTGTGGATGAGGACACAATATGATGGGGTCCCCTTTCGGTGGGACTGAGAATAGTTATTCAAGCCACTCTGCAGGGGACTCTCACCCTCAAAACTCTGAATGAGAGACAACCCTCAGTGGTCACACGGATGTGTGTGGAAAGGGTTTGGAAAGCTACCTCCATCAGTGGAAAGGCCATGCCAAGGCCCGTGCCCTATATATGTGTGGAATCTGGCTGTGTTTGCAATTTAGACTTTAGAATTATATTACACCTGCCCATTTTCAACTTCTCAAGCCCTATGCCACCTCCCCATCCAGGGTGGAAGGAGCCTCTTTCCTGGAGGTGTGTGGTGTGGGAACCATGGTCCTGTAACCACCCACACCCTAATGGAGCATGGCTATGGCTAACTTTGCTCCCCTAGGGCAAACATGTTCCTAGGCTCTTGACCCTTCACTCCAGTTCAAACCCCATCTTTCTCTAAAGGGATAGATGATGTCAAAAGCAAACATCTGCCCTCACAGTACCTGGCTGATGTGGACACCTCTGATGAAGACAGTATCCAGGGTCCCAGGGCAGCCTTGCAGCATAGCAAGAGGAGGGCCCGGACTGTGCCCGAGACTCAGGTAATGAGGTTTTGGAGAATTCTGTCTTTGTGCTTCTCTGGATGGATTCTCTCTCTCTCTCTCTCTCTCTCTCTCTCTCTCTCTCTCTCTCTCTCTCTCTCTCTTCTTTTCTCTCTTTCTTTCTCACTAGGTCAGTATAAAGAAATTGAAGCTTTTAGCACTTTTAGACATAAAATAGCCTATAGCATAAAGATACTCGTGCACACACACACACACACACACACACATATGTGCTTTATTGGCATGAATTTGTATAACATAGAGTTGACTACTTAAGAATGGCAGTTCCTCAAAATGATAAGAGGGGGAGGAAGAAGAAAAGAAATGAGCCAAGCTTGTAGATGGTTAATTAGATGACTTGAGAGACAGTCGAAGGAGCTCAAGTTCAAAGCTAGCTGAGACTCCATATCCAGAGTCTGTCTCTAAGAAAAAAGTTAAGGGCTGGTGAGATGGCTCAGCGGATAAGAGCACCGACTGCTCTTTCGAAGGTCATGAGTTCGGATCCCGGCAACCACATGGTGGCCCACATGGTGGCTCACAACCACCCATGATGAGATCTGATGCCCTCTTCTGGTGGGTCTGAAGACAGCTGCAGTGTACTCATTTATAATACTAAATAAATCTTTTAAAAAAAGAAAAAGGAAAAAAGAAATAAGTTAAACTGTAGTAACCACCTGGTTCTTTTGTGATCATATACAGAATTATAATGAATTTTGATTATATGCTCACCAAGATTGAAAGCAGAGTTCCCAAGAGATGGCCGTACAATCTGTTTTAGCCAGAGAAGAACTTCACATGCTGTCTTCAAGACAAGAGATAGAGTTCCAAAATTTTTAATTAGTTAACTAATAAATCAATTAAAAGAGAGAGAGATTTCCGTGTTCAAACAAGGTTTGGGCCACACAGCTGGCTTCTGCCTGCAGGGGAGGTGACATTTATACTAGAAAAGGATGGATCCAGAGTTCAGAGCCTAGACAGGACTTAATTAACCTGCCATGACAGTTTACGAACATATGAAATGGATAGAGGAGTTCTGAAGTGAGAGGCTGGGAAAAAATACCCACCCCAGGCTTTAAGCATGCTGGGTGAGCTTTCAAAAACTGAGTCACACCCAGCCCCAGCCCTTGGATTTATGAGACAGGCTCTCTGTTTAGCTCAGTCTGGTCTGAAGCTTGCCATCCTCCTGCCTCAGCCTCTCAAGTGGAGGGACTTAGTATCCCTGCCAGACCTGAGTCTTTTATTTTCCACAGGGAAAATGAGGTTACTTATCTTCCTCCTGGGTTTGCCTCCATCTTGGCAAACATGGGGGACTCCAGCCCTCCTTGAAACTGTGGTCCCTCGAGAGACCCATTACGCTTGTGAGCTTGTCTGCAGTTTCAGAGGCTCCAGGCTCCAAACACCAGACAGAAGCTCGAGTTGACTGTGTTCCTTGTGCAGCTCACTGGCCTGGTAGACCTCACTGGCTGCAGCCAGGGCCTCATCAGAAAAGCCACACTGAGCCCTAAGCCAACTGCCCCATCTATTATTTTGCTGGTCCCTCCCAGCCTCTGTCTTCCTCTTCGGCCTAGCTTTCCAGACTCCTCAGGGGCTTCCCTTCTTGCTCATTCCATGTGGGGTTCACAATGACAGTATTGGCACTGGGTAGGCGGTGGCTTTTCCTCTCTCTGAGCCCCCACCTCTACCTCATGGGCGAGTAGACAAAGCCACATACTGAGCAACCTACTGAGAATATCGATCAGTGCCACCACAACCAACAGCAAGTGAGCCAGGCCCTATGAACCCCGAGTCACAGCTGTCCACAGAGGGCTCAAAGACACCTGTGTTGACATTTCCAGTGTGCCCGTCTTCCTTCGCTCCAAGTTCTCAGTGCTGTGGTAATTACCCACCAACAATGGCAGCTTCCCGCCCCTGTAAGTGTCATTTCCCTCTCATAAGGCCAGGCGAGCGGTAAATGAGATAATGTAAGACAGAGAGGCCGACTGCGAGGAGGCCGAGCAAAGAGGAATTGATTTTCCTGCCTCTGTCTGGGAGCTAATAGACTGGCTGACTCAAGAGTCCGGTGACTCAAAGAATTAGAAAGTTACACTTTGGGTCATAAGTGACCCAGGGCTCCTGCTACCTAATGACTTTGGTCACCGTGTCCTGCTTAATGCACATCTTCCTGTGCATTAAGTGACCTGGAGCCGGCCGGTGACAGGCATGGTCAGTGCTTTCTGCCGCCTGGTCTGGCTGGGTTTCTCAGCTCCTACACAGCCCTCCCACTCCCTCTGACCTTCCCTCTTGCTTCCAACACCCTTGGTGTCAGAAAGAGGTTGTTCCGCAGGTTGTCATAAGTAATGGCCTTAGCTGGACTTGGGGCTTCGCCTGGGCTGGTGGGGGTTGTGGTAAGGCCCTCCGCTGTAACCAGACCACCACTCCTCTTCCTCTACCGCAGATTTTGGAGTTGAACAAGCGAATGTCAGCCATGGAACACCTGCTGGTCCACCTGGAGAACGCAGTTCTGCCACCCTCAGCCCAGGTAATCCCCTGGACTAGGCGAAGATTAAGGGAAGCTGAAGTCCCAAGGATAGCTTCAAGGGGAGATCAAGATCTCAGAGATCTCGCAGCTGGTTGGTGCTCAGTGCTCCAAGGATGGGTAGATGAGGCCTCCTGCATAGCCACCCACGTGCCATCCATGGCTAATAACGAGGTGATACCGTGTGGTCATTTACGGGTAGATGTCCCATAAGCTGCTGTGAGATGAATCCTCAGCCAGATGTAGACATCATGGGTGCTGAAACTGGACCAGCATCCCCAGCCTGCACTTCCTCACTGAAGAAATTCCTGACTTTCACTCCTCTTCCCCATCCCCAAGTCAAGCACAGCCCAAGACAAGTGAGCAGCAGCCAGTCGCTAGTGGTCACATCATTCTCACATAGTTCCCTCCCAGCCCTTCATGATCCAACTTCATTTCAAGTCATAACGCCACTTACAGTTTCTGTGGCCCAAGTACATCATGGCAGAGAGTGGCTTCAGGCATTCAAGAAATGGCAGCCATCTGGTGTCCAAAGCCCATCTGAGATATGTATATGGACTTTCTTGAACTTTTTTTTTTTATACCAACCAAAGCGAATAGCTACTCTGGGTCCTTCAAAAATCTCATCTAAAGCAAAGAGATGGGTTCCCACGCAGTCTGCCTCCCTTGATCTGAACTCAAGAAGATCGGCCACGGACTATGGTACCACTGAGTCACCACATGCTGCCACCTTCTCTTTCCACCATCAGCAATGTTCTGCAACTTGCCACTGGCCTGTGAGGGATTGGTCCCTGTTGCAAAAGTGACATGGGGGTATGGTGTGACACCTCAACCTTATCCCTGGACTCAATAACTGGAAAATAGGAGGGTCCTAGTTGCTATGTGAGTCCAGGACAGACACCAAAGCCCCATGGGAACATGGAATTTCTAGGTGAAGCTAAGATAACACTGCTGTGGCTCACCTCAGTCTCACAAAGGGAGAACTCAGAGAACCAGGGACCCTTATCTTCAGTCCCCTGAGCCCTAGCCAAATGCCCAGGGACACAAACATAGGACTGGAGCTTGGACACAAATGGAAGAGGTTGTGGGCTCAGTGGGGGGTAGGAGGTGGTGGAAGGAGGATGTGCCCTCTACTTCTGAGCACTCCCCCCAAAGAAAGCTCGATGTCTTGCTCAAGCCATGTGGTCTGATGGGTCATCCATACAAAGAAAGATGTTCTGCCCAGTACTCCAACATGGCTCAACCTGGGAAAATTAGGCTGAGTGAATGCAGCTGCCCACAGAGAGCAGACCATTTGAGTCTACTCCCATAAGGAGCCCAGGAAGGGCAGATTCACTGAGACAGAAAGGAGAAGAATAGATGCCGAGGACCGGGGAGAGGATGGGGAGCGAGTGTTCAGTGAGGATGGAGTCTCAGTATAACAAAAGAGAACGTTCCGTGAGAGAGGGTAGTGCTGCATGCATGAGAAACTGAACTGTATACCCTACAATACTGAAGATGAATCACATATGCACGTTTCACCCCAGTGAACATTTTTGGGATGGGAAAGCAGGACAAAGGGTGGGTCTCAAGTGGGCACCAGTGCTGGAGTCCTCTCAGTCTGGCTCACCTCCCAAGGCTGCCTCTAAGCCCTGCCTCACCCCACCAGGAACCAGCTGTGGAGACACACCCTAGTGCTGACACAGAGGAGGAGACACTTAGAAGGAGGCTGGAGGAGCTGACCAGCAACATCAGTGGCACCTCATCAGAAGATGAGACCAAGCCAGACGGCACCTTCCTTCGAGGGTCCCCAAAGGTGAGGCCTCCCTTACAGACCCAGGCAAAGCGCAGGGCAAGAGGGACAATCCCAGGTAGCCATCTGCCTTTGCAAGGAGGAAAGCTAATTAACTTCAGGCTTTGGGGGTGGGGCTTGATAAGACCACACACGTAAAGAGGTTGGAGACCAGCCATGGGGATTCAAAAGTTCGGCAGCAGCATGTGCTCTTCTTCATGGATGACCTTCTTGTCCCTAGGTGTGTACAGACACAGGGCACATGGAGACACAGGAAAGGAGCCCTCAGAGCCCTGGAAACCCTGCTCGGCCTACAAAAAGCACAGATGAGGAGCTTTCTGAGATGGAGGATAGAGTGGCCATGACTGCATCTGAAGTTCAGCAAGCTGAGAGTGAGGTAGCCCATGCACCCTGCCCCTGTGGAATTTCCCCAGTGACAATGTCCTGGTGATGGGACCCAGCTAGAAGCCTGACAACTCAAAGCCCACCTACAGGCTCACAGAGGTCTCTCTGGAAGCCAAGAGGGGAACAGAGTGCAAGTTTGGGGTTCTTCCCACCTCTCCACACCCCTGCTCAACCTGGGGAGTGCCGGCAAGCTTTTCAGCCATGAGAAAGATACATATTGTCACAATTCACATCCCATGAGCAGAGCCTAGACAGCGGCTGAGAAATTAAGATAGCAGGGCTCATGACTAGACTTAGCAGAGGGTCCACAAGAGCCTGAGCAAGGACTACAGGGTTTGGGAGAGAGATACACCAACAGTGCACAGGCCCTGGGCAAGCCAGCATGTGCAGGCCTTCCAGGGACAACTGCAGGGTCTTGCCCCTGGAGTCCTGTAAAGAAAAGAAGTCTAAACCTAGGCTATGGAGATAGCCAGCATCCCTGCCTTCATCCAGCAAATGGTTGCCAGCACCCAAGAAAGGGAGGTGTGAGCCAGCTGCCACTTACGGCCAAGGAGTGAGGCAGGCCCAGGCCTTTTCTTCAGGGATTTCCTTCTAACATGTGGCTGACACGGGTAGTCACACAGGCAACAGCTCTGAAGACCTCAGCCCAAGCTCCTGACTCTGGAGCTTAGACTCTTGGTGGGAGGAGACATAAAAAAGAAAAGAAAAGAAAAGAAAAAAACCCGAGTCTCTTCCCACAACAAAACATGAAAAGAAACAAAGTTACTCAGTCGTGAACTGGCAAGGAGGACAATATGGTGGCTTATCCCACAAAGCGCCCAGGGAGCTCCACTGGGAGCTCTACTTAGAGACGAAGCTCTATGGCAGTGGTTCTCAACCTTCCTCATGCTGCGACCCTTTAATACAGCTCCCGATGTTGTGGTGACCCCCCCATACACACAAACACACACCATAAAATGTTTCCATTGCTACTTCATAGCTGTAATTTTGCTACTGTTATGAACTGTTATGTAAATATCTGTGGGTTCCCCTGGTCTTAGATTCTCAACCTGTGGGTCCCGACCCCTGAGGGTTGCTTTAGAGTATGGGAGTCCAGGCAGAGAGAACAGATCATACAAGTGCACTGGGGTAGTGTCAAGCTTAGTAAGCTCATGGCTTGGCCATGAAACCCCAAAATGCAAACAGAGTGTTGGAGAAGTGAGGAAAAGGAAGGTTCCCGAAGATGGATGGAGAGCTCTGAGGAGCACAGAAATAAACTGAATGGAGTGACTGGTGGTGTCATTCAAAGGTACAGCCTGTGCTTGGCCCGTGCAAGTTCAGCCCTCGTTCCATGATAAAATGAAACGGAAGAGGAGGCAGTTCACTTAGTTTCCTAGTGTAGATGCTTCCTGTGGCTTCAGTGGGAAGAGTAGCCAAGGAGGTGAGAACAGGTCAAGGATAGCTCTGGCAGTGGCAGGAAGGGGTGGCCAGGTCAGGATTAATCCGAACTGACCCCCACATACACATCATCCTACACATAGGAGCCAGCCTTCCAGCTGTGCCTCCAGAAGTGCCCAGCAGCCTGAGACATCCAGAGAGACAACCAGGGAGGAAGGCAGAGGGAGCCCCAGGGCCAGGCTGTGGTTGGGATTCCTAGCTGGTGATTTTTATGATCCAAGATGGGACACTGGATGGCATCTGTCTGTCTACCTGTCTCCCATCATCTGCCATCTCTCTTTGCTAGGTCTCAGACATCGAATCCAGAATCGCAGCTCTGAGGGCAGCAGGACTCACAGTGAAGCCCTCGGGAAAGCCTCGCAGAAGATCAGGCATCCCGGTGAGTTGGGTAGAGGAATGGAGCATCAAGTTTGTGAGCCCCAAGGACCTCCTCCGTAGCCCATAGTGCCCCCTCAAGACCTCTCAGGAACTCAGAGAGGAAAAGGCCTGATTTTCTTGATGCTAATAATATTTGCCAGTTAGTGAGCTGGACCCCTCAGGACCTTTTAATCATTTATTACTTTGAAATAATAATGATAATAATGATGATGATGATGATGATAATAATAATAATAATAACAACTCCTTATAGGCTGGGAAGATAGGGCTTCTATAAAGTGCCCAACACAAAGGCATAATGGCTTGAGTTCGAGCCGGGCAATAGTGGCACACACCTTTAATCCCAGCACTTCGGAGGCAGAGGCAGGCAGATTTCTGAGTTCAAGGCCAGCCTGGTCTACAGAGTGAGTTCCAGGACAGCCAGGACTACACAGAGAAACCCTGCCTCGAAAAACCAAGGAAAAAAAATGGCTTAAGTTCAATTCTCAGAATTTGTAAGAACAGAATGAAGAAAAGCCAGGCATAGTAGTGCTGGTGTACACTATAATCCAATACTGGGCAAGCAGAGACAGGGAGAACTCTGGGGCTCCCTAGCCAGCCTCCTTCATCAACTTGGAGAGTTATGGCACAGTTAAGAGACCCTACATCAACCAATACGTAAATTAATTAATTAATTAATTAATTAAATGTTGGGTAGCATCTGAGGAGTGACACCCAAGTGCCTATACACATAGTACACACATACCCATTCATACATAAAGCTCCGTGTGTGGAACCGCAGCCCTGGTAGGCAAACCTCACCTGGTGATGGAGCACTTGACACATTGACATTTTGAGGTGGGTGGGTGTGGCTAGAATAACTAAAGGAGAAGCTTGTGCCACTGGACCTGTCTTTATGGTGGTGACCGGAACCCAGCATCCATTGTCCCCAAGGCCAGTCAGAGGTTTCTGAAAGAGCAATGCGGGAGGTATCAGGGTAGGAGAATGAAGAATGATCTGGCAAGGTTCCCTAGGTGGGGTTAGTGGTTAAATCCTTACTGCGCAGTCAATGTGGTGTTTCAGATTAAAATAAAACTGACTTCCTCAAGTCCACACTATGCCAAGAAACTGCTTGTTGGTACCTGAAATGCAAAACCACTGGAAAGTATATTTTAATTTGTTGAGTCAGTAGCCTTGTGTAGAACCCCAGGTTGTAGCTTGAGGGGTGCGGGGTATGCTCTGTCCCAGTTTGACCAGTATGTACAGGGACCACTGTACCAGCCCAGTTTGACTCACACTCTGGGTGTCATGGATCAACAAGACGGTGATAACACACATTTCTTCCTCGGTCTCCAGATCTTTCTTCCCCGGGTTCCTGAGAAACTTGACAGGACCCCAAAGACTCCACCTGCAGACCCTGAGGACCAAGCCAAAGTGCCCAAGGTACGCTCCACCATCACCTTCCAAGACAACTCTCACAGAAGAGCTGGTGCTGAGGGAGGGTGTGGAGAGGGAGCCGACAGCTCAGCTATGCCTGAAGGGCACACAGATGGGTGGGGCAGGGTGGGGCAGGGTGGCTCCTGATGGGGAAATCCCAGAGATCCCAGCAAGAGGCAGAGATGGGGACAGATGGAAGGAACGTCTGTCAAGCACACTAAGGCTCCTTGGCTCAGTTCTTAAAGCAGCTCTGAGGACAGGAATGGACAACACCCCACTTATCCTACCCCGGGGGTGACATAGGTGGGGCTTTTACCCTTCCACACATAATCAGACTTTAGTAAGGGTCTCGCTAGAGTCACATGTGTTCCTAGATACTTTTCCATCCAGCTTAGGCTTAGTAGCCTGGAACCTGTTCTCTGAGAGACAAGGGTGCTGGTTGCTGGGGGTGACGACACAGAGCAGCCGAGTGGTGTCTGGGAACAGCACTGGGAAAATGTCCAAGGATGAGTTCAGCACAGGAAGACACTCTGCCTGGGTGTGAGTGAAAGAAAGGCCTTGGGAGAAAAGTCCATGTGTCTGAGGGATGTTAGGAACAGGATCGGAGTGCTGTTCCCAGGCCTACTCCAGGCCCTGCCCACTCTGGCCCAGGTACCTACTAAGCCAGAGGGCAAGCCCAGCCATGTGCCAGCTTGTTCGTTCCAAGTGTTGTTTTCTGTCCATGCTTCACCTGAGTTACAGAACCCAGTTGGGTGGGCAGTGACACTTTGTAATAGTGACACATGAACTGAGGCTGGGGGGTAGGGGTCTGGCAAAGGTCAAATGTGTGAGAGTAACAGCAGGGTCCTGACTGGGTGCTGGGTCCTGACATCCACAGGATCCCCCAATCCCCAGTCCCCACCAAAGCCCCGCCTCCAGGCTCCAAGCTCAACCTACAGGGAAGGCAGCCAGACAGGAGAATTCCAGACACTGGGAAATACTTCTTGGGCCATTCAGTCTCTCTACTCTTGAAAAGGGCAAACAGAGAATGAATTTCTTCCCGTGTCATAGAGAAGTGGTGCCTTGGAAAGGAGGGAGGAGGCAGTGGCTAACAACAACCGTAGGGAGTGTGATTTACAGCCATGAGTCTGTGTCACCAAGGGTGAGTTCAGAGCGTGCTGTAGTAAGGGACAGCTCTGTAATTTGAGCCCATGCCCCTGTGCTCTTTCCAACCCACCACTGGAAGCAGGCAGTTCCCTGGCATCTCATTTACTAGGCACTGGTGCATAATTTACAGACAGTCTACATTCCTGTATTTCTGAGCTTGATTCTTGGCAGAGAACAGGAAACAAGTGACCTTGGTAATTAAAGTCAGAATAAAAATCAAGTCCCAAATTAGTTCAAATTACACCTCAGGAATGCCCAGAGATGTTCTCTTCCTCCTAGGCAACGGCTGTGCCCTCTCTCCTGAGGAGGAAGTATTCTCCTAGCAGCCAAGGTAAGAGCCAGCCGCTCCCCGTCCTGCTCCGCTACCGCTGAGAAAATGAGCTCAGGGGAGGAACACAGCCAGCCAGGCTCTGTACACTCCTCCTTAATCCGTGGGACCCACCCTCAGCCCTGTCTCTGAAGAATACCCTGAAGGACCACTGTGCCACCCCGGGGCCCATGCCTGCTGTTCAGGGTGGCCTTAAGCAAGTGCAGGCAGTGACGGTAGTGCGAATGTTCTCATGGTTTCAGTACAAAGGGTCCCTATAGAAAGCACAGAATATCAGGCCGTTCGAAGACCTTGAAGTCTCTGTGGTGACGAGGATGTCAGCTTTGCCCTGGGCACACGGACCTCCACTAGTTACTTTTTCTGTCACTATGAAAACTCCTGTTGAGAAACTCAAAGGAGGAAGGCTAATTCTGACTGACAGTTTCCGAGGGTCAAGTTCGTGCTTCCCCCACACACTTGGGTAGCACAGCAGGGTGGTGGGCGTATGTGATGGAGAAGGGTCCTTACCTCCTGCCAGATGGGAAGTAGAGACCATCCACTCTTCATCCACTGAGGTCCTAGCACACATTAGGTTCACAGGGATTGTACCCCAGGTGCTCAGACAGGTTCACCGGAACCCCCAGGGTCAGGGTTAACTTAGAGAGGGGATAGTGAGGACTGGCTGTTGACATTTGGGGGCTTCAGGAATTAGAAGACAGAGGTGAGTCCAGGTCCTCTTTGTGGCTAGCTTCAAGGACAGACTGAGCCCCCGCTGAGAGGCCACTCACACTCAGCCCAAAGCCAGAGCATCTCACGGCCAGGCCATTGTGGGCTCTGAGCATCCTTTCCAATTCTTTACTACTACCATCTCAGTGTCAGCATAAAGACAAAATGGCCCCTCACTGGGCCTACCAGAGCCAGCATGGTACCATAGCAGGTCCTCAGGGCTCTCTATAGGCCTGCAAACCAGTTGCATCTTTTCCACTCAGTGCTGTGATCCCTGGGACAGCTCTGTCAGGTGGGATTTAATTCCCTCCTGGGAATGGAATAAGACCACAGCCATGTGTCTGTAAGTCAGCTCTCAAAAAGAAAGGGAGGGAGAAGGGAAAGCAAGGGATGGAAGGAGAGGGAAGGGAAGGGGGAGGAGAAGAGGGAGCAGGCCCGATGGAAGCACGTCACTGAATTTGGATCTAGAGAGGCAGTCAGCACTCTGGAGCGCTGTGAGTCAACCCCACTTGCCTCCATCTAGAGAGATTCCCACCCAAGCCATGCAGGTGTAGGTTTTTGTCCAACCCCTTCATCTAAACAAAAACAGTTGGAAGCCAAGGCCCCCAACTCTGCAGCCACAGGCCTAAAAGACTTAATGCCCTGAGGACCGGAGTGCCAGCACCTCAGGCCCATTGTCTTGTCACAAAATTATATGACACAGATATGTATGCTCCTGACCCTAGTATCCTAAGCTCCTTGTCATTCTTACAGAGCCACAGAGAAGAAAGATACAAACTCTACTTCCAGAGACCTAAAAGATTAGGTCCCGCCTCCTGTCCAAGGGCCCCACCCCTTTCCTTCACCTCACCCTTTCCCTACTGGACCCGCCTCCTGTCCACTAACCCCACCCCCTTTCTTGGCCTCACCCTTTTCTACTGGACCCGCCTCCTGCCCACTGGCCCCACCCCTTTTCTTGGCCTCACCCTTTCCTACTGGCCCCGCCTCCTTTCTCAGTGTCCTCCCCCTCTTAAAAGAGGGAGAAGCTTTCTGAGCTCCTTTTCTATACAGCCAATGAGTGCGCCTTGCAAAGTGGGCCACGGTATGAAACCTTCTTGACAGAAGACATGTCCACATCTATGAGGCTGTCTAAGGTCTGAGGTACACAAGAACGCGTTTGAATAGGTCTTTGGTTCGTTGTCTCCCCTCTATTTTCCCAAAGGCATAGCCGGTGGTTCTTTTGATCGGAAATCAGTGTACCGTGGCTCCCTGACACAGAGGAACCCTAACGGGAAGAGAGGGACAGCCAGCCACATCTTCGCGGTAATGTTTCCTCTCTGTGTGTGCCCTGTCAGCTTCGCATTTTGATACTGAGTCAAAAGCAAAAGAGATGGGGGTAGGAGAGTGGAAAGGATAGTCATCGATCTGCACAAAGAGAATTGAAAACATTTCTCTCTGGTTTTTTTTGTTTTTTGTTTTTTTGGGGTTTTTTTGTTGTTGTTGTTGTTGTTGTTTTTCGAGACAGGGTTTCTCTGTGTAGCCTTGGCTGTCCTGGA
>NW_022196896.1:116563437-116570021 GCF_008632895.1 Mastomys coucha
AAAATGGGTGGGGAGGGCGGGGCTTAGTCCATTAATGAGAGAAAGAATGGTAATGGTAAACCTGCAGATTCACAAATCACACAAGGGACAGGCTCAGCTCTGAATAGGGGCCAACCCTGGTGCTATGAGGCTGGTGCTCAGGTCAGACAGGGCCACTAGATACAGAGGGTAGACCCTGAAGACCCTCATTTGACCCTTGAGGCCCTCAAGTTCAGCAACATGACCACTAGACACAAGGACAACTGTGAACCACCTCTACAATGAGCCAGGGGCATGCCCAACGATTCCACTCAGATATGACACTGTGACATCTCAGGTGACAAGACTGCGTGTGGCCTTCATCCTGGAGATACTCACAGCGATGGTGACAAAGTACCTTTGGTCAAGACCCAAACACATTTTGTGTTACTGTTATTTCCTTACTGGGGCGGGGGGAAATACACTAGGCAGGCAGGCTACATATAAAGAAAATAGGTTTATCTAACTCACACTTCTCCAGAGTTCAAGGGACATGATGCTAGCAGATGCTTGGAACTGTGGGAATATCTGTGAGGAGAGAGCATTTCACTAGGCAGGAGGGAAGGGAAGAGTCAGGAGCCATAGAAGTGAGATGCAGACTTCAAAAGGTGTGCATCTATGTGGCTGTGTGTGTGTGTGTGTGTGTGTGTGTGTGTGTGTACGCGCGCATGCCCATGCGTGCCAGCATGTGCCGTGTGTGTAGGCACCAGCAGAGAAAGCCATTGGATCCCCTGGAGCTGGGGTTAGACCTGGTGAGCCACCTGGATGTGGGTGCTGAGATTCAAACCTGGGTCTTCTTGAAGCACTCTTGACCACTGAGCCATCTCTCCATCCCCATGCTGTAGTGAGAACACACCAGGTCCCAAGAGAATGTCTTTAATCCTTTCCAAAGGCGTGTCCCCAGTGACCTAGAGAGCTCCCACTAAGCCCTGCCTATCGAGGACCACCACCACACTGGGACCAAACTTCCAATATATGAACATTAGAGGATATTCTACATCCAAGCCATGCCAACCCTCGTCCCCTGTCTCTCTCTCTCCCATTTCCATGTTACCAACTCAGTGCACAGTCTACGGTTCATCTCCGCTTACTTCCAGTTCCAAGGGTGAGCAGAGATCTGCATGGCTCAATTCTTCAAACCTTGTCCAGGAAGACTAAGCTCCAAATGTATTCTTTTCTTTAAAAGTTGCCTTGGGCTGGAGGCATAGCTTGGTGGCAGGCAGGCAGTCCAACATGCAGAAGGCCCTGGAGTTGGTCACCCATGCCACCACAGGGAAAGCAGTAGTGATCTTGGGATGGTCTAAGCATTTCTTTAAAATGGATGTCTGAATCTGCCTGCTCTCTAGGCTGAATATTAATGACAGCTGTGAAAGATGTTTCATTTTTTAGCCTCAGTGGTGGCCTACGCCACTGTCCTCTGCCTGCATCCCCTCACAACAGCAATCTGCTGCTCATAGCTCACGACAACTCTGTCTCTCTGTATCTTGTATTCAGAACTGAACCTCCTCCAAGGATGGGTCTCCTTCCTCTCTGTGTATAGACAGCTCTTTTCTGTCACTTAGAACATAATGTGTGTTCAGAGTGTGAATTTTTAGCTGAATTCTACACCCAGCACCGATCCTAATCAAGTTCGTGTAGGTATCACACGCTAAGAGAGGTGTAGCCCTCAAGGCCCCAGCCAGCCCTTCTCTGCCCCTAAGGAGGTAAGTTCTTAGGCCTGGAGGCCCTGAGCCCTTTCCAGGAGAAGCAGAATCTGTGTGCTGGTGTTTGTGTACCTCTGCTCACGCTGTTGCTACGTGTTCTGTAAACCCATGTACAGAATGAGACCGAGTAAGGTCATCTGAAGCACCTTCTAAGGCCCCTGCCCCATCTCTCGCAGAGCCGCAGCCAAGAGCAGAAGCCACAGTGAGCAGAGGTAGCTGGGCCGCTCTGAAGAAAGCTTCCACATAGGAGCTCACTAAACCGGCCACGCCCTGCAAGCTCACCTTCCTCAAGAGACAGAAGGAAGTCAGTGCCCCCAAACTACCCCCTCAGTAAATAAGCCCTACTGGGGGGATCCTCACGAATCATGGCCTCTCGTGGTCATGAACGTCTTGTTTAGAGGACAGGGAGCCACCAGGTAGAGACACAAGAAAAGTGGAAAGATACTCATGAAATCTCTGTGAGTTCAAGTGCAGCCTGCTCTACCTAATGAGTTCCAGGACAGCCAGGGCTATGGAGGAAAGAGCTGTCTCAACCAAACCAAACCAAACCAACCAACCAAACAAACAAACAAAACAAAAAAACCAAGCAAACAAAGGCTGGTGAAAAGCAAACACTAGCAACTGAGTTATGTGTGCACATATGAACCCCAGAGTCAGGGGCTTGCCTGTGTGCTGCGTACTGTGTGTACATTAACACGGCTGAGACTGCGTCTATCTGTATACATACCCACGTTTTTCTTCATACATACCTATGTCTGTGTCTATGTGTATACCCATGTGTCCTGTACATGCTGGTATGTGTGTCTGTGCACACACACATGGGTATCAGTGTACATCCTGTGTGTGCCGCACAGCACACCTGTCTCTCTGTATAGACATATTTCTACATGGCACATGCTAGTGTGTACATCTGTATGTGCCGAAGTGTGTGCATGCCTATATATCTAAGTTTGTGTCTGTATCCCCTACTGTGCAAACACATATATATATTTCTCTGTTATATCTGTATCCATCACATAATTGTGAGTATATTTGTTTACTTCTGTGTGAACACTTTGCAGATGAACCTATATGCACTTCTAAACCAACATGTGTATTTGTGCTCTACAGAAACCCGTGATGGCCCAGCAGCCCTAAAGGGGAGGCTCACAGGCACAGGACAGTCCCACACGGCACCTCACAGTTTCCTCCACACGGCTGTCACAGCCCCACAGGCTCTGGGGCTTCTTGATGCTCACAGCTGCTTGTGGTCATCACCCCAGTGAGAAGTAAGAAGAACTTTATGTGTGCATCCACCTGTGAGATGTCAGGATCTCAAACCTCCAGCTGGCACCAGGTCACCAACCCAAGCCAGGGCACCAACCCAAGCCAAGGCACCTGCCAGCCTCTGATCCAGGAAATACAAACTATGTGACTTCCCCTCAATTGATGTTCTCTGCCTGCCAAAGGACACTCAGATACCCTCTCACTATGATTCTTTAACCCGATTCTCAGTGTTGCTGGGCCACCCTCACAGCTAGGATAGAAAGGGCTGGTTCAGAGGAGACCCTGAATGTGTACACATTCCTGACTGCATGAGAGAAAGTAGGGGGGAGGGGCAGAAAGGAAAGTATCTGTAGGCATGACAGGAGAGTGTGCAATTGCAGGCGGTGAATGAGTAAATTCCTCACCCACCCCACAGACCTTGTTCTTCAGATCTCCTTGCGTGTTATAGATGAAGGCAGATAGCACTGACCACCCCCGACCCCAGCATTCCCCCCACAATAACCACCACCCACAGTGCCACACTGAGACCAAGCCTCCAACACAGGCTTTTGGGATACACCACCTAGGGGCCCTTTCTAGATAGCTTGTGCTTCAAATGCAGGCTCCTGACACTCAGAGATGACTGCTCTGGGATTTATCAAGAACTTGGATCTTCCAAAGTCAAGCGTGTCAGAGCCAGTTTTGCTGGTGTCTGCACAGTCTGCCCTTCACATCATCCCACAACAACTGCAGGGGGCGCTGTTCCCCACACCCAGGGCTGCCTCTTTCCTGTCAGCTTGTATCCTGTTCTGGAAGTCTAGAGAACACATAGGCAGAGCCACAAACATCCTAGAGTCTTCTGAGAATAAAACTCCAGGAAGAAGCCTCTCACTCACTCAGAGATGCACCTCTCAGGGGCCCCACATTTGTTTCCTATGTCCTTCTAGCAAAGTCCTGCAAACAAGCTGATGCAGGGAATGTGTCCTCCTGTGCTACCTGTGCCCTGGACTACTTCCCGCCCCACCCTACCTGCCCTTGGGGGTTGGCGGTGAGGTGGTGCAGAGTCAACAACACAGACTCCTGGAGGAGGTGAGAAAGAGGCACTGCAGCAAGCTCCTCTGAAGCTGCTTCAAGCTCCTTGAATACCTCCACCAGCGCCCCCATTGGTCCCAAGAAAGCATCTCTTCTAGACAGCAGTTCCCGATTGGCTAGCATTGTCTGCGTCAGCAATCCTTGCTCTCTCAGGCAGTCCTCAAGCAGGTCCTCCTGCAGGAGATGCTTCTGCAGCTGTGCAAGCCCCCAGTGTTCCTTCATTTCAAAAGACAAAAGTTCAGTCAAGAGGTCAGTGGAGTCTGCAGATCTGAGGGCTGGGGCCTCGGCCTGCTTCTGGGGACTTCAGCCACCCCAACGTACCTTGGCTCCAGGCAGCTTCTTCATTGCAGTCTCCATATGTACCTTCGTGCCGCCTTGCCTTGTACATCTCTGAACAGCTGCCCTCTTGCCAGGGCAACATTTGCTATGTGTAGGGCCACCTTTACCCAGTATGCCTGCCTCAGCCAATCATTTGCAAAGGCCCCGTTTCCATAGGTGACTCTTTCTTCCTGGGGCTCTAGCTGGGTGTAAACTGGAGAGATACTGTCTGACCCACTACAGAGTAGGAGAGTTCAAAGACTGCACCGCCCGCACCCCAAACAGGAAGGTCTCATCGCTCTGCTGAAAGTCTGAGGAAGACCAAGGGGTGCGCATTGATTGGCCAGGGAGTCTCGTTAATAGGGCTCCCTTCACTGCAAGGAGCAGAAGCCCATTTAAGTAGGCGTGTTGGGAAAGGCACAGATCTTTCTCCTGCAGCCCAGGGACACAAGCAATCCATCTTCAGGGGGTTCAGGTGATGGGACACCCTCTCAGCCTCTGCCTCCCTACACCACCCTGATCTTCAGTTTGTCTGACAGCTGTTCAGAATTCCAGGCAATGCCCCATGGCCATGATCTCTTCAGCCACAGCTCTGTGATTAGGCCGCTCTGACAGCCACAGAACCCAGGGGGCAGTTACTTAGAGCCATGTGCTTCCTCCATACTGGCCACCTGGATAGCCACATAGAACAGGCCTATCGTTTGCTGTACCCAAAGCTGGTTCTCCTTCCCTGAGATCCATGGCCCACTAATATGATACGGAAAAGGCTCCCTGACCTCGGCTCAAACCTTCCATGTAACCCACTTCTCAGCTCTGAGGTACTCAGGCGATGCCTTCAGCTCTGTGGGTCACTACAAGAGCATCACGGGCCACACCTTGCCTGCACTTGGCCACCTGCCTTTGGAACATCTCCAGATATCCAAAATAGCCCTCGAGTCTGTAGACCCTTTGCCTGGTGGCATTAAATATGCGGTAAGGAGACTAGGCTGAGACCAAGATCCTTGTGACTCCTCCCACTCTGCCTGCGGGCCCCCATTTGAACCCTCAAAGGAACAAAATGTCCATACTACACTTGGATAAAGCTACTTTGCCAAAAGGACCTATGATTCTACACACACACACACACACACACACACACACACACACACACACAGAGGGAGGGAGGGAGAGAGACAGACAGACAGACAGACAGACAGATAGACAGAGAGAGACAGAGAGAGACAGACACAGAGAGAGATAGAGACAGAGAGACAGAGAGAGACAGAGAGACAGACACAGAGAGACAGACACAGAGAGAGACAGAGACCGACAGAGAGACAGTGACAGATGGACAAACGGACAGACAGACATGCCTAGACCCACAATGATGTTCAGGATGCCCAGTCCAGCTCCCAAAGTCTCACAGCAGTCCCCATGGGCCCTGGGACTGAGCACACACATCCAGGGGATTTCCTACCAGAGAGAAGCATGTTCCACCAAGGCGGTTCTCACCAAGGTAGGAGACCAGGCTCTCACCATTGCTAATGCCTGAGCTAGCCACCAATGGAACCAAGGCACCACGCAAAAATTTAAAATTCCCCTTGACCCTAATCTTCAGGCTATGCCCTCCTCCCCATCCTAGAGTTCCTTACCATGCCCACCTCCTACCAGACTTCCCAAGGAGCCCACTGGCCAGAGCCAAGGAAGAGGCAGCCATGCCTTGAGAACTCAGGTGTTGCATTGACCACATGTCCAAAGGGTGAAGTGGCAGCCTGGAGCTTTTCTACAAGTCTGGGGGCGGGTAGGGAATGATGGTCCTGGGGAGACACCTGCTTTGTCTCTTCTAATGCGCAGTTCCTTCAAGATTGTTCTACTGCACTTAAATCTTTCATATAGTCTGTAACTAGATGTGGTGAAGATGAGGATGTTAAACGGCAAAATATTGCAGAGTTGTTTTCAAAAGACGTACACATATTTTAACACTTCCAGGATATGGTGGTAAAAGAATGAGGTTCAGCACCTATAAGCAGGATGAATTTACCCAGAAGGCACAGGGAACTCTCCAGATGTAAACGCCTGAAACACAACACACTGGCCTTTGCGCATCATCTAGGCTCTTCTATCTATTTTTGTGTGCACTTATTTTTTCTCATTACATGTAAATTTCCTTTACAGCATAATAGACTTCCTTTTTAAAAGTTGTGTGTGTGTGTGTGTGTGTGTGTGTGT
>NW_022196896.1:116570289-116581236 GCF_008632895.1 Mastomys coucha
TTTTTTTTTAATCACTGAACCTGGATGTTGTCAATTTGGCTAGACTGCCTGGCCAATGGGCTTCTGAGATCTTCTGCACCTCTGCTCTCTCTACCTTGGCAGCAGAGTTATGGATCAGCCCTACCACGTTCCACCTGTAAACCTTCTTTACAATTAAAGTAACCCTCTCTGTTTTGTTTTCATGTTTGTTTTTGTTGTTTTGCTTTATTGAGACAGCCTGGTCTTGAACTCATAGCCATCCTCCTGTTTCACTTCCCAGAGTACTAGGGTTACAGTCATACCAAAATGCCAGGCTTCCGTTAGTTTTGTATCAATAAACTTGGTATGTTCTAAGTCACAGACTCGGGATGAACTAGAAGAAATGTGTCTAGAGACCGTACATGTGGATAAGCAAGCTAAGGGGACAACCATTCCAGGAAGTCATAGCTCAGATGAGGCAGAAGGGGTGGGGGCAAGTATTCAGAAGAGGCCATATTCCAGCGATGGCCACGTTCACACTGAGAAGACGGGTGGACACGTCACTGTGGAGTCTGCCCAAAGGCGAGCGTGAAGAGGGGGGGTTAATGTGTTTTAAAGCCACTTGGCCCAAATGAAATTATATAATTCAGGAAGGAACAAATCACACCACTGATGAGAGGGTTTTTTTTTTTTTTTAAGGTAAAAAAGAAAGGAAAGAAGAAAAGACTCATCTTGATGAGAGAAGAGACGCAGTGGAAACCGCAGGCTATAAGCAAAGACGCCACCTCAAGGAGGGGACCGGGGGCGTCCTCTGCCTCCTTGTTGGCCTATAAAAGGTGGGCAGCCAGGCAGACCTCACCTCACACCCAGGCGGCCTTATCGCCACACTCAAGGGACGGAGGGTGAGTAACTTGGCAGTGTTGGAGAGGGGTGGGTGTTGATGTTCCAGCTCTTCCACAAGTGTTTCTCTGCCAGGCTTACTGGGCAGCCAGGTGTAGGCACCAAGCAGCTACCTACAGCCTGTGGTCTAGGACCACACGCCCTTCTGGGGTCTCTGACACTCAAGGGCTCTTCATGATGGAGGGCAGGTGAAGGTGCCCCTCAGTGGGACACCTTCTTAAGCAGAGCCTGGGCAGACAGGCCTGTAGCACTCCAGAAAGTAGGTGCCCAGGGCTCAGGAGCCAGGGTCAGCTAGCATTCTCAGCACCAGTCACCCAGCCTGAGTGCATGCAGTCTTTACAATGATTCATGGTGGCACCTCCTCTAGTTGGGGTTCCCCTGCACTGTGTGGGACATCCCAGTGGGACTGGAAGAGGAGGTATAGGCAGTTGAAAGAGCTCTGATGGACAGCTCTGGGTTCCCCTGCACTGTGTGGGACATCCCAGTGGGACTGGATGGAGGGGGTATAGACATTTGAAAGAGTTCTGATGGACAGCTCTGGGTGAACAAGGAAGAGCTAGTCAAAGTCAGCTTGGGGGATCTTCCTTGAGCATCTTCTAATAGGACCTGAAATGGCAGGGGTAGGAAGGAGGAGAAAAGGGTCCCCCTGCAGGAAGCATCACAGATGGGTGCCATGTGGTAGGCCAGCATGCCCCCTCAGCAGCGTACCAGTTCCCATACACAGCAGCAGCAGCCTCCTCTTGTCATTTAAGGGAGCTCTGTGAGGAGAGGCTCATTCTGGAGTCTCAGCCATCTGGGTCTGAAGTCCCCGGTTATTGTAGGGGCTGTGAGGTGTGAGCTCACTAGGGATGTGGGATGTTAAGTGCCCTTCATGGCCTGACTGGTTCTCAGTGTCAAGAGGCCCCAGACCGAAGTGTAGGGAAGGACTGAGCACTGAGGTCCCAACACTCCCCAACCCCCAGCTACCTCTGAGGTTGAGCAAATTATTCTCCCGGGGCTTCCCATAAATCTGCTTCCCACTAAGGCCTGGGTGCCTACCTCCCAGCTCCTAACACAGATGGACAGACAGACCCAAGGATGTCCCAAGACAGCCACCTGTGCACAGCTCACACATCTCCCCTGATAATTGTAGTTATGTGCACTAAACATTTGCATTTACACACCTCCTAGGCACGGACACGCACCACACACACACACATCTGCACAAACAACCTAGGGTCCCTCCCGGTGTTGTGCATACAACTTACCCTGCCTCTCTACCCCCAGGCTGCAAACATCCCCGTGGAATCCGATCTCCAGGGCAGCTTCCAGGAAGCCGGAAGCATGGCACTGAGGTCCTGGCTTTTGTGCTTGTTGCTGCTAAGCTTGGTCCTTCCAGGTGCTTCCAGCAGAGCCCACCAGCACTCCATGGAGACACGCAGTGAGTGCAGTGAGAGGACAGCCTCCGTCACCCTCCCATCCCTATGCTTCCCAAATGCCTGCAGTGCCCAACCCCTGAATGGGGGTTTGGCCATCTTCTCAGCCAGTGGTTCCCAACCTTCCTAATGCTGCAACCTTTTAATATAGATCCTTATATTGTAGTGATTCCCCCGCCCATAATATTATTGTGTTGCTGGTTTTTTTTTTCCTTTTTAAAAAAAAGATTTACTTATTTATTATACGTAAGTACACTGCAGCTGTCTTCAGACACCCCAGAAGAGGGCATCAGATCTCATTACAGATGGTTGTGAGCCACCATGTGGTCGCTGGGATTTGAACTCAGGACCTTCGGAAGAGCAGTCGGTGCTCTTAACTGCTGAGCTGTCTTTCCAGCCCTTGTTGCTGTTTTCATAGCTGTAATTTTGCTACTGTTATGAATCATAATGTTAATATCTGAAATGCAGGATGTCTGATATGCGACCCCCAAAAGGGTCACAACCCGCAGGTTGGGAACTGCTGGGACCTAAGCAAAAGCTACCTTGCCATGCCGTCAGTTGGGAGGTTGATCCTGTTAAATGGGCCTCTCCCCAGAATGGTCCTCCCTCCTGTCCTTACCATTCCCCTACCCATCTTGGTGGGGTCCCTTAAGAATTTGGGGGCGGGTGGTGGTGGCGCATGCCTTTAATCCCAGCACTTGGGAGGCAGAGGCAGGCGGATTTCTGAGTTCGAGGCCAGCCTGGTCTACATAGTGAGTTCCAGGACAGCCAGGGCTATACAGAGAAACCCTGTCTCGAAAAAAACAAAAACAAAAACAAAAACAAAAAGAATTTGGGGGAGTGATGGTTGGACAGGAAGAGAATGGTCCTGTATACATCTAAATTCATTCCCTAAAGCCACACCACTGCCCAGATATGGCCCAGCCAGTCTCATCAGGGTGGGTGCCAACATGGCCTGATGCCCAGGTTCCCATCAGCTTAGGGGCTCTGTGCAGGGAACACCACTCCTACATGCCAGGCATATTCTATACACTGCTCTGGCTCTTTCCTTTCCAGCCCCTGACATCAATCCTGCCTGGTACACTGGCCGTGGGATCAGGCCTGTGGGCCGCTTCGGCAGGAGGAGGGCAGCCCTGCGGGATGTCACTGGACCTGGCCTGCGGTGCCCGCTAAGCTGCCACCCACTGGATGGAAGTGCCAAGTTCTCTCAGCATGGATAACATCCTAGCTCATGAAGACAGTGCGGCTGAGCCCAAGCCCACCCTCCCTGTCCCCTGCAGACCCTCCTCCACCCTCCCTCTCCCCTGTTTTCCCTCTGATCTAATAAAAGTCCTGGCTTTCTTTACACCTCTGTGTGGTAACAAATGGGAAGATGCTTTCTCTCTGGGGAGGGTAACCATGAGAAAAGCCCAGAACGCAGTAACAGAGGCTCCCACCTGCCCCCAGGAGAATAACTGAGACCTCTCATTACCAGGCCCCACAGAGGTTGGCCTGGTCCCTTAAGACCCTGCACTGGGAAAAGGGAATGTTGATTCAGTGTTCCTGTAAATTCCTGTTCCCCAAAGCCACACCACTGTCTACCCTTGGTCACTTGCTCCCACGGGCTTCCATCTACCCAAGGTACCCTGGACACATACTCAGCTTGTGCACTACATAAAGTCAAGGTGACCACACACTATACTATGTAAGATGCTTGGTCACAGAGAATGGCTGCCCAATGCTCTGGGCATGGCCCATGTCCTTCGCTTGGCATTTTTAAGATAAACATTTAGAGCTTTTTGGAGGTTGCTGCAAAAATTAGATGCTATGGAAATGTCGTGTCCAGCACCCAGGACAGAGAACATTCATTACAGCCTATGAAGCTACCAAGTGCCACCACCCAGGACCTGTGGCGTCTATTCGGTTCATGTTCAGTGCTGTGTCTGCTGTTTGGGCAAATGTGTTACTTGGCTCCACTAGTTCAATGACAACGTGGTGTCCCTCACCACCCTGAATACACCCCATTCCCTGTCTCTTGCAGAATCCTGGCAGTCACCAACACACATGGTCATGTTAACATACTTCCTGCTCAGAGGAGAATCCCAGAGAAACTTGACCCCAATCCTTTTGATCCTATAGCCCTCCTTTTAAGTTCTGTGCCCCAGTGTAGGGGAATGCCAGGGCCAATAAGTGGGAGAGGGTGGAGTGGTAAGCAGGGGGAGAGGCAACAGAGGTTTGTTCTTGTTTTTTTTGTTTGTTTGTTTGTTTTTTGTTTTTGTTTTTGTTTCGAGGGGAAACTGGGAAAGGAGAAATCATATGACATGTAAATAAAGAAAATATCTAATAAAAAAAAGTCACTTGGGGTGTCTCTATGTCCTTCATCAAACACAACCTGCTCTGGAGTTGGGACACATACCTACTCTGTTTGGGTACCTGACTCAGAGCAAGGTGGCTGGCAACATGACACAATTGATGCCTTCAGGAAAGGGGAGGGACCAGACGGGAGCTTGGGGAGACTGCCTGAGAAGCTGGGACAGCTGAGATTCACCTGCACAGAGGAGTGCCAATGACTGCCAGCAGCCTCATCCACCAGCACAGAAGCCCGAGCTGGCCTCCTCCCCGCTCAGAAGGTGCCATCCTGCCACATAGCAATGCGATTCTCAGCTGGGGGTCATCTGGCTGGCTGCTCTCTAAGCTGTTCCCCTCAGGCTACCACGACTGTTGTCACAGGCTGATTCCCTCCACCCCACCCCATCCCTGCCCCAGTTCTTTCCACTCCCTGTATACTCCAGCACCTTCCAAAGCCACTTTCTCCTGGGGTGGGGACATGCAGCTGGGGTAAGGAGCACAAGTAGGGATCGACTGGGATCTCGGATAAGGTCTAATGACCCTCCCTACCCCTCCTCCCGTGCAGGAACATCAACAGGCTGGATCTTGTGGAGGGTTTCCGGCAGGCAATAGCAGCTGCTCTTAAGGCAGTGGTAATGGCTGCCGTGCTTGGAGGACCCCCCCCCCCAAAAGGACCATCTCTTCATCCAGAGTCTTAGAACGTTTTTTAAAACACACAGAAAATTTCACAAGACATTGTAAAGACTATCTCAACCTACATGGACTCATCAGCCATCCTGTCTGCTGGCTTCCCACTCCCTGTCCTCGTCAACCTACACTTGGTGGCAAGCTGTAGACACCAAGACATTGGCCCAAAGAGTTCAAACCTTTCTCCCAGTATTAGCCTGGAAAAGGCAGTAATTCTATTCTCAATCTCTCTCTCTCTCTCTCTCTCTCTCTCTCTCTCTCTCTCTCTCTCTCTCTCTCTCTCTCTCTCTCTCTCTCTGTCTCTCTCTCTCTCCCCTCTGTGTGTGTGCGCGCGCACGCGTGCGTCCCCACGTGCGCACGCATGTGTATTCTTCTCAGTCCCTGATCTCATTGCTTTCCTCTATAACATTGACCTTCTGAAGCACCCAATAGGCTGTTCTTTAAAAATGATGCATGCTAGTTATCCCACCTAGGCCTGGTAGGCCTGGCTCTGCTCCTGCACTTCTTGTCATAGAAAAGGGCCTGGGCCTTAGCTGGACATTGCGCTGTCCAAAAGCCCTGGCTGGGTCCTCTGATGGAGTCCTGGGTCCCACCTTGACATGTTAACCTTGACCTTGAGCTCAGGGCCCTGCCTTTCAGCTGTAAGAGATTTCTCCAGTGTGATTCCAGGGCACCACTGACTTTCACCTGCCTGGTGAAGCCGGATGGGACCAGATCCATCCAGTCTTGGGCTTTCTGCTGGAGTGTGTCAAAGGGAGAATTACTAATCAGTCAAGATAGAGGAGAGATTGGCAAGAAGACAGACAGGCACCTATAAATCTTCCTGGTGTGTCCCTACTTCCTCAAAGCAGTGACTTTGCCCTTTAGAGATGCCCCTGAGTCTCTAGGCACCCAGGATCCAAGAAGATCGATTTGTCTAAAAAGTGATGCTGGATCGCCACCTAGTGGTCATATGTAAACGGGAGCCCCTAGGGTGGGCTTGCCTACCTGCCTAATGATTACCCAGCCCTTAGAGATGATGACAGCCTGGGACGCTGAATATTCATTTCCCGTTTCACGTGTGAGCGAGTTATCAGGCAGTTGCGATCTATCTTCCCTAGCTGTCAGAAAAGCAGCTGCCCAACATCAACAGGTCTCACTAGGAAACAGACCAGGGAAGAAGGAATGAAAACCTCCCAAGCGGCCCTTGACATCTCCTCACTGACCCTGATGTAAACCAGCCTTCAGTGTCTGGCTCACATCTGTGAAGTGGTCACAGAGTTTCCTTCAGGTCGGGTCAGGACTACATCAGTACCCAGAAACTCACAATTGTTCCCAGGACCCAGAACTGAAACTGGATCCCTCTAGAAGTGCAGTGGAGGCCAGAAAGCTCCCTCCAGTCTCTGCCCTGAGCCCCATGTGAAAGTAGAAGGGCGATAGCTGGTGTGGTCCTGTCCAAAGACAATGAGAGCAGACGTCACACCCCAGGCACAGACAAGCTCCTGGCCAGCCTGAGGGCACTTTGGATGAGAAGATGGAGTAAAGAAGTTTCACGTTTGTCCATTTGAACTTTGCAGTGGGCACGGTGAGGCCACCTTTCTTGGTGAGCTAATCACACTCCCAGAAGCAAGGATTTAAAACAAAGAACAGCTTTGCCCCCCACCAAAAAATGGCCACATCTTGCCCTAGCAAGTGTCAAGAGAGAAGACCCAACAGGAACATGTTCTCTGGGGCTTTCCTCCCTAGACAAGGGCCTGGGCTTCTCTATAAAGATAAGAACTCATACAATCACCATCAGAAGAGACAGTCTACCCAGACCCATGCCTGTGCCCACCCTCATTACACTCACCCCATGAACCCTCACCATGTTTAACACCCACAAATCCATCTAGAATGTGTGCAGAAAGACTGAGCTGAGCCATGTGACCTGTTGGGCCGTAGGTCCGAGTATAACCTCATGAAGTGGTCCGATTGTCAAGACATTTAACATTTGGAGAGAAGGACATGAGACAACGTGGTATTCATCTCAAGACAGGGGTTTTAGAGTCCTCGGATCACTAGAGAGAAACTTGGCTCTGTCCCTCTCCAGCTGGAAGGGGACACGTCCATCCTGGCCACCCTTTCAGACTCTGTCTCTCCAGCATCACCTCACTGAGACTTAGCACCTCGGGCTCATTTTTCCCTTGAGCTCATCTCCACATTTTTCCTTGCATTGATGCCCTTTTCTCTTCCCCCGACAGTTCCCAGAATGAAAGTGGTCCAGTTATGAACCAGCCGCCACAGGAGGAAGCATCTGTCCTCCCCTCCCACGGATCAAAGAATTTCCCAGTCCATGTTTCTTTTCTGCTCCATCTAACTCTTCCCACACTGGTTACAAGGAAGCTGAAAGAGATAGCCCGGGCGGGGCAGGGACACCTGGCTCAGGGCATCCAGGTATCTGGGTATCCAGTAAGGTGGGGCTGACAGTCTTCCAGGAGCCACTCGACACTGGATCTTCCCTGAGACAGTTCCCATCAGCTTTGACAAGCAGTGATTACAAAGGAAATTCCAACTTCTGGAAGCCTCCAGGGCTCAGGCATAAGCCATCTTTGACAGAGAATATGAATGGACAAAGAGCCAGCAGATTTGTTGTGAAGATGTAGCTTGGACTGGGGACCCTCTGGGACAGGCTGGGATGTCCTCCACTAGCTCTCCTGCAGTGACGGCAGCGGCTATCAGCTATCGTGCACAGCACTGGCGCTGCCGGACTGTAGGTTCCTGGTCCAGAGCCACAGCCTCACCTTCTTGTGGGTGGCTGCTGCCCCTGTCTCCTGCTCTCTGCAGTAGCTCCTGGGCTGTGGAAAACAGGGGGTTGACTGGAGAGCAGATCACATCACCCAGAACCCTAACCCAAACACTCCCTATTAGTCTTCCTCATGCCCCTCCTTGCCCCAAGGACACCAGGGTGGCATAGCAGTGAGCTCCCACGCTCCTGTAGAGGGACATCACTCACCAACAGTGTTGAAGATCTCAGACACCTGGTAGTTCAGGTTGGCAGAGGTTTCCATGAACATCAAGCTTTTGCTCTCCGCAAACTCTTTTCCCTCCTGAAGGAAAAAGTCAATGTATTTACTGAGAGCCCCTCCAAAGACACATGGCTGATTCACAAGAAACAAGAATGCACCTATAATCCCAGCACTCAGAAAGCTGGGGCGGAAGGATTGTGAGTTCAAGGCCAGCCTCGGACACATAAGACCCTGCCTCAAAGCAATAGAAAAAAAGACTAGTTGTGGTGGGTCACATGTTCTCCATACAGACCACCTGATATATACACACCCTCTGTACATATGTGTACATACATCTCCTACATGAATCTCCAGCCAGAAGAGGATCTAAGACAGAATCTTTGTGCATTTCTACACACAGTGCATGTGCATGTAGGTTTGTGTGTGGAGATATTAACATGTGTGACTTTGGAGGCACATGTGTGTGCTCATGAATGTATATCCATGAAGAATGACTCTGTGCATGTGTACAAAAATGTGTGTTTAGGAAGTGTGAGCTTATATGTAGGTAGAAGCATCATGGATGTACATGCAAGTACAAGTATGTGGATGGGTATGTGAGTGCCTGAGGCACAGGGGTGTATGTTGTGAGTGAGTGTGTGTGTGTGTGTGTGTGTGTGTGTGTGTGTGTGTGTTTTCAAGGTCTCAAAAGCCCAAGAGTCTACAGAGACAAGGACTCCCTCCTGCTGCCTGCCACCATGTGGCACCTGGAAGGTCACTTCCCGCTCCTCGCTGAGATCCGTTTTGTTGCCGACCAGCATCACCACTACCTCTCCTGGATGGAACTCCTTCTCCAGGTCCTCCAGCCACTGCTGGGCCTTGTGAAAGGAATCCTAAAGAGACAGAACAGAAACTATGCTGGAGTTCTCCTTGCTGAACCAGAAGAGCAAAGCTCCTTTGTGGGTACAGAGCCACATCAAGACCTTGTTCCAGAATGCAATGCCAATGGGGCTACACTGGTCCCCTGAGAGGGCATCCAGGATGGGCTGGCCCAGCTAAGGGAGGGCTGTGTAGCCAGGCAGCACACTAGAGAACCAGGGATGTGGATGTCACAGGGAGTTTAGAGTCAAGAGCTCCACTTTGGACACCATTTTGTGCAGGAGAGTTTGAAGATATTCCCCAAATCCAGTTCCTAACTGTAGCTCCTAAAAGGCCTGGTGAGGGGCTTGACCCTCTGTCCTTTGGCACCTGTCTCCTGACCTCTGGAATCAAAGCTGATATGGGGTCCCATCTCTCCACACTCCTGGACCTGTGCCCAACACATATGTTTTGGATCCACTGCAATCTTTTATCCAGGACCCTCCCCCAGGCCTCTTGTACCTTCTACACCTTCCTGCAACCTACCCAATATGACTAGTCCCCACTTCCCTACATCCTGTGAGAAGTCCTGGGGCAGCAAGCTCACCCTGTCCTAGGCCAGGCTGGACACACTCGGGCATGCAAGTCCAGTCCTTACATATCAATTCCATGTGTGCTCTGTGTTCTGCAACCCCTAGTGACACATGCTGGATGGCCTCTGGAGGTGGACTGGCTCTGAAACAGTCCCTTGCCACCTGAGCAACACACTAGAACCATTGACGGTGGTGCTGCGGGGGTAAGAAGTGTACCAGAGCCCAGCTTTGGGTGTGAGGGGTTGCCAAGAGGACTCTCTGAATGAAACAAGCAGCACGGGCTCACTGGTTCCTTTGGTTGATGTAATAGTTACTATAAACCATGGCTCCAGTCCTGTTTCCTACATTATCCCCTGCAGAAGGCAGTAAGCACACAGTTGCCTAGAGAAGGAGGTGGAAAGTGACCCTACCTTCCGAGTGATGTCATAAACCAGGAGCGCAGCATTGGCACCCCGGAAGTAGAGGTGGCAGACGCTGTGGTACTTCTCCTGGCCGGCTGTGTCCCAGATCTCAAGCTTCAGAGATGAGGAGCCCAAGTCCACCAGCTTTGTGAAGAAGGCACCTGCAATAAGGAGACCAAGGGAGGATTTGCTGGGGATAAGGTGGTCATCTGTAGCTTCTACACACAGTGTGTCATCCTGATCTATGCTCAGCAGCTCACTGAGGCAGTGAAGCCCATGCTGACAGAGGCTGTATAAATGCCTGTTCCAGAAGCTGGAGCTTCTTTGTGAAGCAAGGCACAGGGGGCAAACTGCTTTCTGTCCCTTAGACACAAAGGTTCTCCCTGGGGTGATGCTAAACTCTTGGGGTGAAGTATAAGACCCTGAGTTGAGAATAACAATGGGATGGACCTCCAGAAATGAGTAATCTGTCGTGTGTCTACAGTGTCCACTAATGCCATTGAACTCTGAGAATTCTTGTGCCTCAGTCCCTCTAGCACACTGGCCACTCAGCCACCAGTCCCACTCTGAAGCCAACCTCAGTCACTAGAAACCACCCTCCTCAGCTCCTTCCCCTGCTCACTCGGATGCTGTCCTCCGTTCAGCACCTAGAAATTTCTCATGAGTTACTTAATTCTGCATGTGTCAGCTGCAGGAGCAGTGCTCCCACCTTCCAGTGCTCCCACTTTCCAGTGCTCTCACCTTCCAGTGCCCCCGCCTTCCAGTGCTCCCACCTTCCAGTGCTCCCACCTTCCAGTGCCCCCACCTTCCAGTGCTCCCCACCTTCTAGTGCTCCCACTTCCCA
>NW_022196896.1:116581410-116585511 GCF_008632895.1 Mastomys coucha
TGCTCCCACCTTTCATTGCTCCCACCTCCCAGTGCTCCCACCTTTCATTGCTCCCACCTCCCAGTGCTTCCACCTTTCATTGCTCCCACCTCCCAGTGCTCCCACCTTCAGTGCCCCCACCTCCCAGTGCTCCCACCTTTCATTGCTCCCACCTCTCAGTGCTCCCACCTTCAGTGCTCCTACCTCCCAGTGCTCCCACCTTCCCCTGAATGTTTGGTGTGGCCCCTAGGGATTCCCTTCCCCATTCAGGCACCCCCTTAATCAAATCCCAGAAACTGACTCCACACCCTCCTGTAACACGCAATCTACCTTTACTCCAAAGACCTTTTTCCTTGAACTTTGCTCCCCAATGTTGAATTTTTATTTTTAATTATGTGTGTGTGTGTGTGTGTGTGTGTAGGTGTGGGGTGGGTTTGGACACATTCATGCAGTGCCCATTGAGACAGAAGAGAACATTGAATCCTCTGGAGCCAGAGTTACAGGTTATGAGCTGTCTAGTGTGGCTGCTGGGAACAGAACTCGGGTCTTCTGGAAGAGAAGTATGTGTTGATAACGGATCATTCATCTCTCTGCCCTGATATGATTTTAAAATAGTTATTTTATGGCACTGACTATTTCAAGTGTGTGAGCTAGTAGGGCACTAGAAGCCAGGGAGAGTCAGGGAGCCGGGACATGAAGGGTCAGCAGAGACCAAGGGCTTCACCCAGAGCCACGTCCCTGCACACACCCAGGGTAGATCTGGAATCAACTGGGGGAGTTTCCAGCAAACAGACCTCCACACATGAAATGAAACTAACAGCTCAAGGACAGTGCATAAGTAGCCAAGGGCTGGTATAACACGTGACCACTGAGTAGCCAAGGGCTGGTATAACACGCGACCACTGAGTGCCTTTAAACAGGAAATCCATTCTTTCAGTTCTGGAAACCAGAAGCCCCAGGTCAAGCTGTGGGCAAGGCCAGTTCCTTCTCAGGGATCTGAGAACCCACCCTCACCTTTCTCCAACTTCCAGGGACTCCAGCCACCTTTGCTGTTCCTTGGCTATGGGTTTACCTCCTCAATCCAGGCTCTGGCCTTAACTGATGTCCTTGATTAGCCTCACCTGTCAACTTGACACTGCCTAGAGTTATTTTTAAAGAGTCTCAGCTGAGCCAGGTGGTGGTGGCGGCACGCGACTTTAATCCCAGCACTTGGAAGGCAGAGGCAGGCAGATTTCTGAGTTCGAGGCCAGCCTGGTCTACAGAGTGAGTTCCAGGACAGCCAGGGCTACACAGAGAAACTCTGTCTCAGAAAAAAAAAAAAAAAAAAGAATCTCAGCTGAGGGGCTGTCCAGATCACATTGTCCTGTGGTCTTGTCTGTAAGAGACTGTCTTGATTAATGATTGATATAGAAGGCCCTAGCCCACTGTGAGACCACTATCCCTAGGCAGGACCATCTGGAAGGCAAGCTGAGGGGCTAAAGAGATGGCTAAGTGATTAACAACACTGACTGCTCCTCCAGAGGACCAGAGTTCAATTCCCAGATCTCAAGCTTCAGAGATGAGGAGCCCAAGTCTACCACCTTTGTGAAGAAGGTAAGGACAAGGGTGGGGGGTATGGGGGGGATAGGAAGATCACATACTGCCCACCTAGCTCTAGGTTCAGTGAAAGAGACCCTTTCTCAAGAGGATATGGTAGAGAGGGACCCTCCTGTGCCCTCTATGTGGGCATGTACCCATGCACACACATGCACACATCCTAAGTACATGCAGAGTGGGAAAGAGCTGGGAGGGAGAGAAGAAGGGGAGGGGTGAAGCATGGTATGAAGACCAGGTCTGCTTTCTCTATATACAGTCTTGCTCTCCCTCCAGTTTAAACAAGTTGGCTGAGAGTTCTCAAATCTCAGCCGAGGTACAAGGGCAGGGCACACCCAAGCAATGACCCATTAACCAGGGCTACAATGTTTGCACAACACAGTGCTGAGCCTTCCTGGAGAGAAAGCAGCTTTTACCTCACCAGACCGGTCTGCACAGATTGGCAATCCCTAAGGCAGTGAGTTTTGGGGGTGGGAGTGGATGGACCGACACATCATCAGATGGAGCATGAGAGGAGAGGACCCAAGTCTCAAGTCCACTGAGGACAAAGCTTCCTGCCACTTCTGAGATTGGAAAAAAAAATCAGGGTGAGACGTCTGGAAGCAGGAGGAGCATCCATTTAGGGAGAGAGCCTTAACGGGTATAGCAACAGTGACAGGGCATGGGGTAGGGTTGCTAACCTGTCCTTGCTCCAAATTAAAACACGTCATGAGCATGTGGGGTAGCACATGCTTACCATCATAGCACAGTGGAAGCAGGGGCATGAGGATGGAGGGGTCCAGGCCAGCCTGAGCTACATAGTGAGCCCTTGTCTCAAATACATACATATGTACGTACATTACATATACATATACATACATACATAAGCAAGCCACACAGACAGTAGTTTTCTCTCTCTTCCCTGTAGCATCCTGGACCTCGCTGCCAGTCCCCCATACTGAAGCCTTCTGGGAACAGAGACCCTACCCCTGGGTCTACACACTCACAAATGTCAGCTGACCTGGAGCCTGGCCCCTAGCAAAGGTTGTTTATGTGCATTTCCAGAACAGTGTGCCTGCCTGCCCTTGATGGGCATCTAGCCCCTCCCTGCAATCAGGCAAATCCAGCCTTGGGTTGCCGGGCAAGGGCCACTCTGAGGAGGACCACATTCCCATCTGCCCCTACCAGGACTCTCCTCACTTACACCCCACAGTCGGCAAGACGTTGCTGAAGTCCTGCTTCATGTACCGGAGGACCAGGCTGGTCTTGCCCACAGAACTGCTTCCAAGCAGAACCAGTTTGCTCACGTAGGGCTGGCCAGGAGTGCTGGCCTGTGGCAGCACAGCAGCCTGTGCCATGACCTGCAAACAGCAACAGAAGACAGAAGTGGGTGGGAAACCTGAGGTCAAACCACCTCAGTGAGTCTAACACATATATATACACACACCACACATACACACACACACACATCACACATACACACACACATACACACACACACACCACATACACACACACATATACCACATATACACACACACATACACCAGATACACACACACCACACATACACACACACACCACACATACACACATACCACACATACACACACACCACTCATACACACACAGCACACACGTACACCACATATGCACACACACCCCACACATACACACATACAAACACATATCACACATACCCCACACATATACCACACATACAAACACACATCACACACACACCCCACACATATACCACACATACAAACACACACCACACTCACATACACACACACCACACATACACACACATAGACACACGTATACACCACACACACACACACACACCACATACATACACACCACACACACATACACATATGACACACACATACACACACATACACCCACACACATACCACACCCACACATACACACACACACATAACACACACATACACACACATACAACACACATATATATAGCATACACACACGTACACACCATACATACACACACACCACATACATACACACCACACACACATACACACACAAATACCACCCACACATACACACTCACACATACACACACACATACACACACATGCACACACACATACACCCACACACATACCACACCCACACATAACACACACATACACACACATACTACACTAACACACACATACACACACACACACACAGGCTGCTTCCTAGGTAGAATGCAGGACCATTTATCAGAGGTCCAGGCAAGAGGTCCTGCCCAACACCTGCTGCTCTCTGAACCCCAGTCCCAGCTCCCCATCTGTGAACTGGGACAGACAGAAGAAACTGTCTAATGTGTGACAAGGAGCTCTGCACCCTCTCTACAATGCCCTCCACCAGCATCACACAAACTTTTTATCCCAATTCATTGCCCTGTTTCTCACTGCTTACAAACTTTCTGTTTATTCCAAGCACCCAACAGAGGTCAAAAGTGGATTAAAGTTGATGTTTGGAAATTGTTCCCGAGGAAAATTCCCTCAACCCATGAGAAAAGGATTTTTT
>NW_022196896.1:116585560-116586268 GCF_008632895.1 Mastomys coucha
ACTTAGAAATCCACCTGCCTCTGCCTCCCAAGTGCTGGGATTAAAGGCGTGCACCACCACCGCCCGGCTGAGAAAAGGATTTTTAAAGCAAAAGCCACCTTCATTGACATCCCAGACCCTCCAGACCCCAGGGAGATGTCCCTTCCTGTCAGCATCAGCCGATGCTTCTTAAGACTCAGCCAGTTCCTTTTTCCTCAAACCCTCTTAAACCTTCTTTCCAATTAAAACTTTGCTCTGCAGTGGGAGGTGGGTAACCTTCCTAGAGCCAGTAGTGTGGGGCACACCTACAGTCCCAGCAAGCCAGAGGTTGAGGCAGGAGGTTTCAAATTTGAGTCTACACAGTAAGACTCCATCAAACAAGAAGGAGGAGAAAATGAAAAGAGGGAGGGAGAGAGGAAAGGAAACAGGGAAAAAGGAGGTAAAAAGAAAGGGGAGAAAAGGAAGAGGAGGAGGGAAGGGAGGAGGGAAGGGAGAAGGGAAGGAAGAAGGGGAAGAGGGAAGGAGGGGAGGAGGTAGGAAGGAGAAAGGGGATGATGGAGGGAGGGGAAGAGGGGGAGGAGGGAAGGGAAGAGGGAGGAAAGGTAGAAGGGAGAGGAGAGAGGGAGGAGAAAGGGGATGATGGAGGGAGAAGGAAAAGGGATGATGGAAGGAGGGGAGGAGGGAGGGGAGAAGGGAGGGAAGGGAGGAAAGGGGATGATGGAGGGAGGG